>NC_086010.1:10400817-10538317 GCF_030014385.1 Trichomycterus rosablanca | reverse complement strand
GGCTCATGCTATTTTTTATGCATTACTGGTGAGTATCAAGCACTCAGCAAATGAGTCAGCTACAAACTCCTTGGCTGATCCATAAATACAACAGCTGGCCAGACAACGTCAGAAGAATTTGATGTTATAAATGGCAACTCTTCATGTTTGTTCTAATAATAACTATTACTTCTTTAAAACTGCATTTATACTCATTGCATGGCTATGGTACTGGTTTTGGAAAGTAATCCATTTAAAATGGAAAATGACCACAAGTATGTAATGCAAGTTAAAATAACAGCAAGCTCTTTGTTCAGCTTTTAGGTACTGATGCCAAAAATCAGACACGAAAAACCATTATGCCGTAAATGCAACAAGATTTCATTCCGCTGCATTAAAATGACAACTTGTGTTTGTCTTGCTGCAGTTTTAAAGCCACTGCAGCCAAAGAGCTACAAACCTCAGACTGAACCCCATAATATGATACAACTTGTGGATCATTGTCTATTCTACTTTTCTACTATTTCTAAACTCAGAGCTTCAGATGATATACATTATTATTTATTTATTAGGATTTAAACGTCATGTTTTAAACTTTAGTTACATTCATGACAGGACCGGTAGTTACTCATTACACAAGATTCATCAGTTCACAAGGTTATATCAAACACAGTTATGGACAATTTAGTATCTCTAATTCACCTCACCTGCAGGTCTTTGGACTGTGGGAGGAAACCGGAGCTCCCGGAGTAAACCCACACAAACACGGGGAGAACATGCAAACCCCACACAGAAAGGACCGGACCGCTTCGCCTGGGGATTAAACCCAGGACCTTCTTGCCGTGAGGCGACAGTGATATATATATATATCATCTATATCTATATCAGATAGATAGATAGATAGATAGATAGATAGATAGATAGATAGATAGATAGATAGATAGATAGATAGATAGATAGATAGATAGATAGATAGATAGATAGATAGAGCTGTTAACATACATACACCCATTGTTTGTATTTATTTTTGTATATAGATTTTATTTCTTATTTTATTTTTTCTTTATTTATTTTAATTTAGTTAATTAATTTTTTTTTGCATAATGTGATATCAATAAATTTTGTATTTATGTATATATATATATATATATATATATATATATAAATAATTTCATTTATTTATTTTTAAGTTATGTATTTGTTTATTTATTTATTTTTATATAGATTTTATTTTCTTTTTCTTTATATAATTTAATTTAATTAATTAATCCTTTTTTCATGATGTGATATCAATAAATCATGTCATATTCATTACTTATATAATTAATATTATTTTTTTATTTATTTATTTATTTTTATTTAATTAAAATTATGTATTTATTTATTAGCACAATTTCTGATTATTAATATTATTAATAATAGTTATTTATTTATTTATTTAATTAAAGTTATGTATTTATTTATTTATTAGTACAATTTTTGATTATTAATATTATTAATAACAGTTTTTTATTTATTTATTTCTCTTTTCATCCCAAAGGTATTGGATGCAGTCACTCAGCAAGTCATTGATTTATAACAGGGTCACTGTTATACTACAAGAAAAGGGCATTTCCTAAACTGTTGACACAAAACAAGGTGCACATTCTTGTATTCAGGCCAAAAAGTATGGCCAAAAGTGCCTATTCGGTCAAAAGAGTCTGTATGGCTGGGCACTGATGTAGGTCAAGAAAGTCTCAATTGATGTTCCAGTTCATTCAAAGTTGTTCAGTGGAGCTGAGGTCACTGGAGTTTATTTAATTTGAGCTTTTCTTCATGTCGTTATAGAGCTTGCTTTGCACACATGGGCACAGTCATTCTGGAAAACTGTTGCTGTGAAGTTTGAAGGACATACGTTTCTTTATATGATTGTTTTTATACCTGTTAGCAATTATTGTGGCTGAAACACATGAATTCAAAAATAAGAAAAAGTGTCCCAATATTTTTCTCCTCAGACATGTGGGACAGTGATGATTGACACGTACATTGACTGTGGCGGCTTTAAAAGTGCAGATAATGGATTAGTGACATTTTATGGCAGGGCGGTATTATTAGCAATAAGCTATGGTTCGTTCTGCTGCAGATATTTCTAAGATTGCATTTAGTTTAATGATTGAATTATTTATATTAAAATTATTAAGCAGCATCTGTCAACCATTTAATATAAGCTAGAGTTGATTTTTAACATGGCCCATATGAAGGTTCAAATAAGGCAAGTGCACACAGCGGAATGAGCCAAATCCTCACTTAAAAGATTTAACCCAGGGCCTGTAAATTCATAATTACACTATCATCATGGATCAAGAGTGACTGAGAGAGAGGAAAATGCACTTATATTAACATTGATAAGCGTACAAGAAGAATTAAATCCCATTTAGTCACGTAAGCATTAATGCAGACCATGTGAGTGGCTCATCTACTCAGACCAGAGGCTTGAATGAATAAAATAAACAGTAAAGATTTTTTTAACTGCATGACCAACAATGCAGTAAGAACTCCAGCAGCAGTTTCCAGTTTCTAATAAAGACCAGGCAAGAATATGAGCTAATCTTGGATTAGAAAAGAGCAGATGACCTTTTCTGTTAGTCCGATTGTCCAGTCCATTTAGCATGAAGGATGACCACCGTACTTCTGCTCTCTCTAAGTGAGACCATTTAGCCTTTTATGCTCTTTTGGTGAAACATCAATCCCATGTGATTTGTGTTTGTAATTGCTGGGATGATGCAAGGTGAATGCAATATTTTTATTAAGCTCTGATAAATGCTAATGTGGGAAAGCAAAAGGGAAAAAACACACATTTTGGTAATGTATTATTATTATTATTATTATTATTATTATTATTATTATTATTATTATTATTATTATTATTATTATTATTATTATTATTATTATTATTATTATTAGCAGTAGTAGTAGTAGTAGCTGTATAATATAAAAATAATAATAATAATAATAATAATAAATGATAAATATTAATGTGGAAAAGCAATTAGTAAGCAACTTTATAATAATAATAATAATAATAGCATTAGTAATATTAGTAATATTATTAGTAATAGCATTATTAATATGATTATTATTATCATTTGTATAGTCATAGTATTAGCATTATTAAGATTTATTTATTTTTATTATTTATTATTAATATTTATTATTATTATTTATTATAATAATTATTATTGTATTCAATATTTTGAATATAATTATCATTATTATTATCAGTATTGTTGTTATTATTATTATTATTATCATCATCATCAATATTATTATCAGTATTATTATTATTATAACTATTATTATTATTATCATTATCATTATCAGTATTATTATTATTATTATTATTATTATTATTATTATCATCAGTATTATTATTATTATTATTATTATTATTATTATTATTATTATTATTATTATTATCATTATCATTATTATCAGTATTATTATTATTATTATTATTATTATTTTTTTTTTTTATTTTTTTTTTTTTTATTATTATTAATTTTATTATTATTAGGTCAGGATCACTGGAGTCTCAAAGTGGTCAAACCATGTCTTAATGTATCATTGCTTTTATTCACTGCATGTCTACATACTTTTGGTCTTATAGTGTGTTATATAGTAATTTATTGGTATTTAGTTATACATTTGTTCATTTTCTGTTTTACCACCGGTTTATCCAATTCAGGGTCACAGGTCACCAGTCTGTCACAGGGCACACACACACACATTCACACTCATACCTAGGGGGACTTTAGTATCTCCAATTAACCTGACTGCATGTCTTTGGACTGTGGGAGGAAACCGGAGCACCCAGAGGAAAACCACACAGACACTGGGAGAACATTAGAAGGACCCGGACTGCTCCACCTGGGAATCAAACCCAGGAACTTCTTGCTGTTAGGCAACAGTGCTACCCACCATGCAACCGTGCCATCCAATAGCTCCGCTCATTACCCTTCGAGATGTAAACTCTAGATGCTATGCCTAGAGAATGTTATTACAATACACATTGTGAGGGTTTTTTATGCCTAGTTGTTGATTCTGATGTGAAACATTAGTGGACGGTTATGCTATATGAACAGCTCTGTGATCAACACCCACCGTGTGATCGTTTGCCAGGCGCCAGCAGGGGGAATCCACTCCGTAATAGCTATCCTTATTAGCCTTGTGATTAGTAAGATTTATGAAGATGCATTCCTGAGGAGCGGACCCTGCACACACCTGTTTGCAGCTCAAAGAAGCTTCTATGATAAATTATATAACTCTGACAGATGATTTATATATGTATAAATATAAAATGTTGATGTATCAGCTTGCGAAGCCAACCTGAGTTTATGACATCACCTACAGTAGCTGGCTGCATTATTTAGGTCCATATATTATTTTATTATTTTTTACTGTTACATTTATTAAATTGTTCATTTAAAAAGGTGTATTATTCATAACATACCCACCCCAAAAATCGAATCCAATGTTTCCATTCATTTTACCATTTGTTAGCTGCAACACACTCAAAATAGTCATGACGGACAAAATAAGAGTAAAAAATTTATAGAATATTTAAGTTAACAATAAGCAGGTGGATTTATAAAGGGCCTTTTGAGCCCTTAGACGGCACTGCATGAGAAAAATCATAAAAAAAAGAGAAATATAGCCTTGTGTACTTCGGAAAACTGTTGCGACTTAACCCAGAATTCAAGAATTTCATTGTATGGTGCAGCAGTTAGGATTTTTGTGATTCTAAATTCAAGAGTTTATTTTAAGTCATAATTAGTCCACCTCTGCATGCAATAAATGCAATATGAAGCTTTATTAAGTGAAGAGAAAGTCATACATTCATTTTATGCAGAAACGCCACCACTTTTCTGGGCTCAAGCTCATTTTGGATGGATTGAAAGGCATTGGCAATGTGTGCTAACAGAGCTTAAGGTTATCTGTGCCATCCAGTCTGTTATTAGTGAAAGGTGCAAAAGCCAGCATCTGTTTTTGTATGGGGTGCATACACTGTATGGGGTGGCATACACTATTAGACCTTTTCGGGCCAACATGGAATGGGTTCCGTTCCTAATTTTAAAGCATGTGGCTGTATTTTTCAAAATAACTGGGTTCCGAACCAGGAGCGTTCGTTCCCAGTTGGAACCAGAGAATAGTAGGGTGTTCGGCGCAAACCGTGGCAACATTCGTGGCATGTAGTACAGAGGAGCATGTGTAGTACACGTGGAAAAGTCGTCTACGTCTTCTTATTACCAATATTTGATCCATGCTTGGTTTTTGAATAAAAACAACATCTGTAACAGCAGCACTAATGCTCGTGGGCGATCCATGTGCTAGTTAATACTGTTCACGCCCTCTTTTGATGACGCATCCTTAATTCCAGTAAAAACAGGTGGAAATGCAGGCCGATTCTCTGAGTAGCACCAAAGTTCTAAGAAGCCTTAACAGAACTAGTTCAAGAACCAGAGGTATTATGGTTGAATACACCTAATAATTGAATTTGGGTGTTTCATTCAGTCACATTGCGACAGGTGGATATAATCGAGCACCTAGCCATTGATGGTTCTCGACCAACGGAGTTCACCAAATTCGAGCGTGGTACGGTAATAGAACCCCACCAGTGCAACGAGCCAGTTTGTGTAATTCCTTCCCTCCTAAATATTCCAACTGTGACTGGTGTTATTAAAAAAATTTAATTTTTTAGGAACCACAGTGGAACACAGTGCCACGACGCAGCAGACCACACAGACCATGCTGAGACACATGCATAAAAGTCACCAACACTGCTGACTCAATAATTGACCCAATAACCCTTATATCACCAAGCAGGTAGCAGGTAGCTCAAAGGTTAAGGTACTAGACTAGTCCTTGGTTCAAGCCAAGTGATAGTCCTTGTGCCAGTGATAGCTCAGTGGTTAAGGTACTGGACTAGTAAGCAGAAGGTTGCCGGTTCAAGCCCCGCCACCACCAAGTTGCCACTGTTGGGTCCCTGAGCAAGGCCCTTAACCCTCAATTGCTCATCGTGTTCCGCTCATTGTGTAAGTCGCTTTGGGTAAAAGCGTCTGCTAAATGCTGAAAATGTAAATGTAAAGCCCCACCACTACCAGGTTGCCACTGTTGGGCTCTGCTTTGGATAAAATATCTGCTAAATGTCTTAAATGTAAAGAGTGATATACTGTATTTAAATAGATTTATACTAAATTTGGGGGACTCAAGTACTATACCTGGTTAATTTTATTATTATGATGGTAATAGCATGTGGAGGCCAAACACACCACTACGCTGAGTGGATAGGTTTTACATGTTTGGATTTCTCCTCCAACATCAAGTCTGACTTTACAAATAAGGTCTTTGTTGACTAAATGAGCACAAAATACCACAGATTACCCCACCCTCGACTAACTACCATCTCGTGATAGCGTCCCAAGAAGAAATAGTGAAAGCTGTTATCAGAGGTGGAAAGAGTACTAAAATATTGTACGCAAGTAAAAGTACTATTACTTTAATGAATTTTAACTTAAGTACGAGTAAAATTACTAGTCTACTCAAGTAAAAAGTAACTCATTTAAAATGTACTCAGAGTAAACGTTACTTATTTACTTGTTTAACAGGAGAGGGTGTCTCTTCTGTGTAATGCAAACAGGACAAGTGGATATATCTCACAATAGTTGTTTTTAATTAAACTATAATAGAAAAAAAAACATGTTGATACAACATTTAAAACATTTAGGGATGTGTAATGTGTCATTTTAGTACAGACCATCCCATAAAGCTTTTTCAAACTGTATAACCACTGAAGTTGGCATTAATTGTGGATTCTATAGACCAGCCTTCTTTTCATCACCAACAAATACCAAACAACAGTCATACTGCAAATCTCATAACTCAAAACAAGTCAAGGTTACAAGTGTTGTGACTTTCACTTAATGACCCAAAGAAAACCTTCAAGATGTAAGACAAAACTTTGCCATTCTTTGACATCAGACTATGTTGTCAAATAATGAAACATCAAACTCCAAACATGTTAAACTTTTAAAATCGCCCTTCCTTCCCTACTCTACACCTACAGATTACAGCTCCTTTATTTTAGCACCAGTTTATTTTCCATCGCAGAATTCACTGCAGCACTTTCCCAGATGCGATTTCTTTTTACTCAGTAACGGATGTTATTTAAAATGTAGCGAATTACAATTCTCAATACAAAACATACTTAAGTAAAAATAAAATTACTGGTTGTAAAATCTACTTTAAAAAGTACAAGTACACAAAAAACTACTCGATTACTCGATTACTACCCCCTCAATTGCTTAGACTGTATACTGTAACTGTAATGTAAGTCGCTTTGGATAAAGGCGTCTGCTAAATGCCGAAAATGCAAATGTACCCTGTCCTGTCCACTTTGTGCCCAGTATTCGACAATCAGGATCAAGCAGTTACTGATTTGGATTTAACTGAAGTCCTTTTTTGTTAGTGTATTTGTAACCGTACCCCTCTATTATTTCATCTTTCTGTATTTCTCAATAAGTATGAAACAGATATATTGATATCTGATTTCGGTAAACTGAAAGATGCCATGACTTAAGCCTCACTTCAGGCTCTCTTTTTCTCCCCTTTCCCCTGTCCTGCTCTCATTCTCCTGATTTTATCTTCATCTCCAATCTGATACACTTACATCTATACACAAACTGCCATTTGAGATTCCAGGACAAAAGTAAGATCACAATAAAGAGCGAAAAGTGACTAAACAAAGGAAATTAAACATTATGATGTGGTAAGATTGACCTGAAGGGGTTTCTATATACGGCTGAAGTTCTTATGCATGGGCGGCCGTGTTTACTAGGTCGATGTCATAACAAATGTTGCTTTGTTTACCAGGTCAGTAACCTTAAGGTATCCACCTGCTGCACAATGTCATGCCAGCCTAATACCAGCCTATGGTCCAGTTTGATTTTGTATTATTATTAGGTGGTGGATCATTCAGCACTGCAGTGACACTGACATGGTATGGTGGTGGTGTGTTAGTGTGTGTTGTGCTGGTATGAGTGGATCAGACACAGCAGCGCTGCTGGAGTTTTTAAACACATCATTGTCACTGCTGGACTGAGAATAGTCCACTAACCAAAAATATCCAGCCAACAGCGCCCCGTGGGCCGCGTCCTGTGACCACTGATGAAGGTCTAGAAGATGACCAACTCAAAAAGGCTCTGACATCTTTACATCTACAAGGTAGACATACCAGCACAACACACACTAACACACCACCACCATGTCAGTGTCACTGCAGTGCTGGGAATGATCCACCACCTAAATAATACCTGCTTTGGGTGATCCTGTGGGGCTCCTGACCATTGAAGAACAGGGTGAAAGCAGGCTAAAAAGGTATGTAGAGAAACAGATGGACTACAGTCAGTAATTGTAGAACTAAAGTGCTTCTATATGGTAAGTGGAGCTGATGTTTCTGTATAAATGTAAATCACCTTTGTGTGAAGATCTGTGCTCATGTGTGGTGCTTTAACTTGTTGCATTGCTAATTCTTCCTGCACCTTGGCATCCTGTTTCCAGATTCCTACAGTCTCTTCCATGTGTGCTTTTTTCTGCCTTGTTTTAGCACAGAACCCACAATTCAGTGCTGTCACAAGGGGAAAAAAAGCCTTTCATTACCCTGTTATACCACCTCACACCTACTGAAATGATGCTCCTAATAATTTGAACCATTTTTTCGGGACATTAAGGTGGCTTGAACTTGTGTATGGAAAGCAATTCAGTCTTTAATAACAGTTTAGGCAGCATTTGTGTTTGTGCTTGCTTTAAATCGAAATTATAAATAGAAGTTTTCTCCTAAATCAAAGCGACACACAGCACAGCAATTCCGGCGTAATTCCAGATCCGGCAGAGTAATGCGGCTGAGAGGGGGGTCTTTAGCGTCGCGTCGGAGTCCCTCGCCCGCTTTCTTCCAAGAAGATCTTCCAAGAATGTTGATAAGCAGCTCCCCGAATGAAATCTCCCCGTCCCCGGCTGCGTCTGCCTCTAATCGTTTTATTTACAGTTACAATAAAAGACGAGTCTGAAACGGCTGGGGTGACATAATAAGCGGCCCAGGAACAATCAGAACGGTCCTAAGCGCATTGCGATTTTCGCATTAGGCTAATCGCGCGGAGGAAGGAAATAAAGACATCAGTTGGATGAAACGAGCGTAATTGGAGAATAATGTAGTTAGTTTGCTCTAATCTTCTGCATAATATTAAAATGTTCTCAATGCGCCCCAGCTGCATGCAATCAGTTGCTCTGGAGGGGGATGTGCAGCAGAGAGAGAAGTAGAAATAGCGAGAGCGAATGAGAGACTCAGTTACAAGAGAGACTCAGTCTGAAGGCCTGTGCTAGACTTGACTAGCTGTCAGTGATGTTGGATGACAGAAAGTGCATTGTTTCTTTGTAGAGGATTTTATTTTCTCTTAAAACGGCATAATGCTGGAAACATACTGGTTTTAATACAGTAAATAATCACAATTCACAGTTTATTGAGTGAAAAAAAACGTCATAAAATGACTTTTTTATGCATTTTCTCCCCTTTTTCACCTGATTTTTAGCGTGTCCAATTTTTATCCAATTGCGTTACGCTTCCTCTCCACTGGTGCTGACCCCCGCCCCGATTGAGAAGAGCGAGACTGTCACACGCCCCCTCCGACACGTGTGCAGTAGCCGACAGCATCTTTTCACCTGCATGAGGTGAGTTCATATGCAGATCAGCTTTGTGTACGGAGAGCCATCAATCAGCCAGCAGAGGTTGTCATTGCATCAGTTATGAGGAGTCCCTGTCCGGCTTTTCCCATGTATGAACAACAAGCCAATCGGGCAAGCTGTAGCATAGTGGTTAAGGCACAGGACTAGTAATCAAAAGGTTGCTGGTTCAAGCCCCACTACTGCTAGGTTGCTACTGTTGGGCACTTAAACAAGGCCCTTAATTCTCAGTTGCTCAGACTGTATACTGTAACTGTAATGTAAGTCGCTTTGGATAAAGGCGTCTGCTAAATGCCGAAAATGTAAATGTAATCTTTGGTCATGTAGCCGCCCAGCCCAGCCGGATGGCAGAGCTGAGTTTCGAACCTATGAGTTCGAAATGTCAGCTCTGGTGTGCTAGGGTGTTTTACCGCTGCGCCAGCTCAGCAGCATTAAGATGACATTTTTAAGAGTAACCTAGGTCTAGTGTAGTCTTTTTTCAAGACACCCACATTTTGTCCATAACGTTTACAGCAACCCAGGCAACACAAACAATGCATCAAAGCAAAACACAATAGGATATTCCGCTAGCACACCAATGCAGAGATTCCGAACTCCTCAGTTCGAAACTCTGTGTTGACACCGGTTGGCTGGGTGCCATCTAGCTGGCATAATTGGCAGTGCCTTCAGTGCCTGCAGCAGAATCTAATTGGCTGCCGTATCTACTGGGGTGGGATGACTGGACTATGTGGGTGGGGTGACTGGACTATGTGGGTGGGGTCTTCAAATGCTTCTTAATTCATAAAAAATGGTGGCAGTCTGGTCCTACTATGGTTTACAAGATGTAACGTAAATAGATTAGGTGGACCAACTAGGTAGGAGTGTCTAGTAGAGTGGACACAATATTTAAAAACTCCAGCAGCGCTGCTGTGTCTGATCCACTCATACCAGCAAAGAGCTGATAAAATGGACAGTGAGTGTAAAAACAAGGAGGTGGTTTTAATGTTATGGCTGATCAGTGTATATAGTCTAGACAGTTGGAAACTGCAAACGATTCACTTTTTTTTTCTTTAATCTGTAAATCTCCATACCAATGACTGTTTCATTTAAACATTAAGAAAAGCTCTATAAGTTATTTGATGTACTATATGTTAATGTAATCTCATCTCAACCCAAAAATCTTTAATAAATAATTAATCTGATGGATTCCATTACAGTCTGGAAAAATTTAGTAAATGTTAGTCAGTCGAATGAGCAAAGCCATTGTTATTAGAGCTCAAAATAGCTAATTATTTACATTTGATGAGACATGAAGATCATTTATTATTATTATTATTATTATTATTATTATTATTATTGTTATTATTATTATTATTATTATTATTATTATTATTATTATATTTCAATTTATCATTATTTAATATTATTATTATTATTATTGTATTGTAATTTATCATTATTTATTATTATTATTATTATTGTTGTTATTTAATTTATCATTATTTATTATTATTATTATTATTATATTTTAATTTATCATTATTTATTATCATTATTATTATTATTATATTTTTAATTTATTATTATTTATTATTATTATTACATTTTAATTAAACATTAATTATTATTGCAATTTTTAATGGTTATTTTTTTATTTTTTTATTTATTTTGCTTTATTATTTTTTTTCCCCTTCCCATTGTTAACCTAGCTTTTATTATATAAAGCTGCTTTGAGACAATGTTCATTGTAAAAAGCACTATACAAATCATTTTGGATTTGGATGAGCAAAACCCTTGTTATTAGAGCACAAAATAGCTCATTAATTACATTTAATGAGACATGAAGATCAATTTTTCTTCTTATTATTATTTTTATTTATTATTATTATTATTATCATTATAATTTGTATTTATTATTATTATTATTATTATTATTGAAACCCAATTATTAAAGTTGCTTTGAGACAAAGTTCATTGTAAAAAGCATTATACAAATCATTTTGACTTGACAAATACAAATCTGGTTTCTTATACATTTCCCCCACGCTTTTATATAAACTAATTTGTATCTTTACTGTTAAGCTATAACCACAAACCTTATATAAACTTGTTATTGCTGTTAGGGTTCAATCCCTTATTAAATACAAGGGTTCATAATGCTTTTCTAGTCTGGACAGTTGGACAGACATTGATGAAGCAATTTGGGAAATTGCAAAGGGTTCACAAACTTTTTCTTGAATCTGTAAGACTTCATACCAGTGATGGTTTAATTTAAATGCCAAGAAAAGCTCTATAAGATCTTTTAGAATGAAAGTTCATGAGTCTTAACCATTCAGATTTGATGGTGAGTCCACAGATTTGCAAAACAGCTCATTAATTACATTTGATGAGACATGCAGCTAGCTAATTAATTCGACTTTTGACCCTAACTGAGGGGTTAATTAAGTTTCATTCTTTTCCACTACAAATATAAGCAAGGCTAAATGAAGTTCCTGTTCATCCTTCTTCCTTTGCTGTATTAAATTATTCTCCGAAGTTGCAGCGCGAGAGTGAATCAGCACAGCCACCAGTAGCCCGGCTGAGGAATTATAGGCAAGGTTATTTGTTTCCCCTTTGGCTTGGTTTCGTCTACGATTTCGAGGCTTCTCTTCGCTCCAAGGCTGTTATTGTGCAAGAAATCGTCATTAGTCGGTGGAACAAATAACGTGGAAACGGCTGCGGTTTCCTCCGCGCCGCATCCCAACCCAACAATGAATTAATCAAATTAAAATTCCTTGTTATGCGATTTCGCTTTAATTTCCACAACCAAGCCCCTATTTAACGTTTGACTCCAGCAGAATGAGGAAGTCACAGTTAAGGGCCTGTCTAACAGCGTTATATTAAGGAAGAATTATCAATCCTTTAAGCTAATTTGGATAACTTAGAACTATAAAAGTGAGCGATGGTTTTCAGGCTGCTTGCTTTTCCCACACCTCTTTAGCTGTAACACACACTTAATAGACTTTGTTCTTTTCTTCTTGTTTACCTGCCATTTAAATCATTAAATCCCACTAAATGAATCCAAATCAGCAAACACTCACATATGTAGACTTTTTGGGAAGGCCCCGTCTTCTTCTAACCTCAGTCTCAGGCTGTTATGCCGATGGAACCTGAGATATTTCATGTTTTATATTCTCGCCTTCATTTCATTTATTAATAAACATCCATTGCTGCATTTCAGGCCTGCAACACATTCCAAAAGTTGGGACAGTAAAGCATTTACCACTTTGTAATGTTGCCATTCCTTTTCACCACACTTAAAAGACGTTTTGGCACCGAGCTTTAAGATGTGCAACAGTACGGGGTCGTCGTTGTCGCATTTTTCCTTTCAAAATTCTCCACACATTCTCTATTGAGGACAGGTCAGGACTGCAGGCAGGCCAGTCCAGTACTCGTACCCTCTTCTTCCGCAGCCATGCCTTTGTAATGTGTGCAGCATGTGGTTTTGCATCGTTTTGTTGAATAATGCATGGACGTCCCCGGAAAAGACGATGTCTTGAAGGCAGCACATGTTGCTCTAAGATCTCAATGTACTTTTCTGCATTAATGCTGCCATCACAGAAGTGTAAATGACCTTTACCAAGGTCACTGATACAGCCCCATACCATGACAGACCCTGGCTGTTGGACTTGTTCCTGATAACAGTCTGGATGGTTATTTTTGTCTTTGGTCCGGAGCACACGGCGTCCTTTTTTTTTTCCAAAAAAGACCTGGAATGCTGATTCGTCTGACCACAATACACGTTTCCACTGTGTGATGGTCCATCCTAGATGCCTCCGAGCCCAGAGAAGTCGACGCCACTTCTGGACATGGTTAACATAAGGCTTCTTTTTTGCACAGTAAAGTTGTAAGTGGTATTTGTGCATGTAACTCTGTATTGTAGTGGTTGATAAAGGTTTGCCAAAGTAATCCCTCACCCATGTGGTTATATCAGCTATTGTTGAGTGGTGGTTCTTGATGCAGTGCCGTCTGAGGGATCGGAGATCACAGGCGTTCAGCTTAAGCTCTTGTGCCCCTGGCCTTTATGCACTGAAATTCCTCCTGGTTCCTTGAATGGTTTAATGATATCATGCACTGTAGAGGGAGAAATATGCAAATCCCTTCCAATCTTTCTTTGAGGTTCATTGTTTTTAAACATTTCAATCATTTTCTCACACATTTGTTGTCAAACTGGAGATCATCTGATCATCTTTGCTCATCCTTTCCTGGATGCTGCTTTTATACCAAACCATGATTACAATCACTTGTTTGGAATCACATCATTATTTAGTTTTTTCACCTCATTACTAGCCCTAAATTGCCCCCGCCCCAACTTTTTTTGGAATGTGTTGCAGGCCTGAAATGCAGGAATGGATGTTTATTAACAAATGAAATGAAGTTGAGCAGATAAAACATGAAATTATCTAAAACTGTCTGCAATCAAATAAAAGTCAAAGTAAATGTAAGGAACACTGCATTTTTATTTTATTAGCATTTTTCAGACTGTCCCAACTTTTTTTGATTTGTGGTTGTAATTTTTTATACTTTTACTAAAGACGTACTTTAAAGACAGTCTTATGTATTCTAAAAAAGCAAAATAAAGTGTAACATCAACATTAGAGCTTCGTTGTTCCTCTCAGTCTCTTTCTCTCCGCGTTACCTCATGGCTGTGGCGAGTGCCATATGCCTCGACAAAGCCGGCGAAGGCCTCCAGCGCTGGCGTAGAACAGTCATTAGCGCTACGCGCCGCCCAGCCACCACAACACATTTAGCCTCATGCTGGACCTTCATTATGACACACTTCTATCAGATGGCATCTCTGGCTGGGCCGTGGCTCAGGGCGAGAGGAGGAAAAGAGGTTCTACAGCCCGTGCCCGTTCGCGCCCCAGCGGGTGAGGCAGAGCGGGCGAGATGAGGCAGGCAGAAGCCCCCGCGCTGGCAGATGTAGCGGTGCGGCTTTATGGAAGACCACCACGGAGGCAGGGATGGTGCAGGAGCCATCTTTCTAATGCCTCGCTCAGAGTGTCCATGCGAGCACGCTGTTGTAGCAAAACAAAAACATTTGGCCTGGCGCATTTGCATCTGCTAACATACTGTACGTTTTAATCATTTACACACACACACACACACACACACTGGATTACACTTTCAAACTCTTAGAAAAGTAGTTAAATTAGATCATGGCTTTGTAAGAGAAGACAATAAACAGCATATATACGCTTGTAAGGGTCATGTACGTCTTTAGATTTTAATTATTTCTGTATATATCCATGAAAACACACTGATTTGCAGTGCTTTATAAATGTAAGTACTTTAGGTCATGACACTTTTACAATGGTTGCAGTCAAACTAGCCCAAACTAGTCAAAGTTCTCAGGCACAGGCACATCAACAACTGTAGTCGATTATAATGACTAGGAAGGAATTAGGAGCACATGTCAGGGTAAAAACATTTGAAAACCTTTTATACCACTTGATTATTTATTTATTTATTAGGATTTGAACGTCATGTTTTACACTTTGGTTACATTCATGACAGAAACGGTAATTACTCATTTACATTTACATTTTCGGCATTTAGCAGACGCCTTTATCCAAAGCGACTTACAATACAGTTACAATATACAGTCTGAGCAACTGAGGGTTAAGGACCTTGCTCAAGGGCCCAACAGCAGCAACCTGGCAGTGGTGGGGCTTGAACCAGCCATCTTCTGATTACTAGTCCAGTACCATAACCACTAGGCTACGACTTGCCCGATACACACGATTCATCAGTTCACAAGTTTAATGTCAAACACAGTCATGTAAAATTTTGTATCTCTAATTCACCTGAATGCATGTCCGGAGCTCCCGGAGGAAACCCACACAGACACGGGGAGAACATGCAAACTCCACACAGAAAGGACCTGGACCGCCCCACCTGGGGATCGAACCCAGGACCTTCTTGCTGTGAGGTGACGGTGCTAAACACTAAGCCACCATGCCGCCCTCCATTTGATTAATAATCTAAGTTGCTGTATGTATCATTTTGACCCATATTATTATTATTATTATTATTATTATTATTATTATTATTATTATTATTATTTCATAGTATAGACAGTATAGCACCTTGACGAGATAGGTGTGTGTTGGCTACACTGTATAAGATACCTGCTCAGATTGGATTTCTGCCTTGCACTAAAAAAAGAAATAAAAGTAAGGAATGAATGAATGAATACACTATAGATCATCAAGTCACTTCAACATGTTCTGTTTCCTATAGAATTATGATAGGGGATTTAACCCCATACACAGAAATACCTGTGAGACCCTATATACTTACAGATGACCTGTATTTGAGTTGTGATGGGTTCTGAGTTATCTCTGAAAAGGTGTGTAGCACCTTGACGAGATAGGTGAGTGTGTGTTGGCTACAATGTAGTAGGAACCTGCTCAGACTGGATTCCTGCCTGTTATGATGGGGGATTTAACCCCAGACACAGAAATACCCCTGTGAGACCCAATATTCTCACAGATTAACTGAATCTGAGTTGTGATTGGTTCTGGGTTATGTCTGACGAGGTGTGTTGCTTGGGTAGGAACACACAGCACAAAGTATTTGGGTGTGGTCACTGGTTGTCCTGGAATTTAAGCAGTTACGTACCTAAGCTTTATCCTTACCTGTAGTATTGTTTGTTAGAAGTTTGGCATGCTTGGGTCTACACAGGTCACCTCTGGAAACTCCAGTTTCCTAAAATGCCCAAACATGCTCGTAAATGTACAGGCTATTATACAGTATTGCACCTTGATGAGATAGGTGAGTGTGTGTTGGCTACAATGTACTAGGAACCTGCTCAGCCTTGCATTAAAAAAAAGAAAGGAATAAAAGAAATCACTTCAACATGTTCTGTTTTCTGTAGTGTTATAATGGGGGTTTTAACGCCATACATGGAAATACCTTTGCGAGACCCTATATTCTCATGGATAATCTGAATCTGAGTTGTCATGGGTTCTGAGTTATTTCTGACAAGGTGTGTTGCTGTCAACACACAGCTCAAGCTATAAGGGTGTGGTCACTGGTTGTCCTTGGGAAGCTGCTACTAACCCAAACCGAAGTACCTAAGAATGCTTACCTGTAGTATTGTTTGTTTGAAGTAGGCATGCTACCCCAGGGCACAGTGACCTTTGGGAACACGCCCATAGATGTACTGGCTATTCTACAAGATAGCACCTTGACGAGATAGGTGAGTGTGTGTTGGCTACAATGTATTAGGAACCTGCTCAGATTGGATTCTTGAATAAAAGTAAGGAATAAATGAATGAATTCATGAACCCCTATACTCTCGTGGATTATCTGAATCTAAGTTGTGATGGGTTCTGAGTTATCTCTGACAGGTTGTGTTGCTTTGTTTAAAGTATGGCATGCCCATAAATGTACTGGCTATTATATAGTATAGCACCTTGATGAGATAGGTGAGTGTGTGTTGGCTACAATGTAGTAGGAACCTGCTCAGACTGGATTCCTGCCTGTTATGATGGGGGATTTAACCCCAGACACAGAAATACCCCTGTGAGACCTTATATTCTCATGGAAGACCTGTATTTGAGTTATTATGCTGGGTTTACCCCCCCCACCCACACACACACACACACACACCCAAATACCTTCATGAGACTCTACTGTATATTCTTACAGATTATCTAAATCTGAGTTGTGATCCGTGTTCCGAGTTATGTCTGACGAGGTGTGTTGCTGGGGTAAAAACACACAGCTCAGGGTATTTGGTTGTCCTTTGACATGCTACCCCCAGGTCACCTGTTTCCTAAAATGCCCAAACACGCCCATAAATGTACTGGCTATTATATAATATAGCACCTTGACGAGATAGGTGAGTGTGTGTTGGCTACAATGTATTAGGAAACTGCTCAGGTTGGATTCTTGCTACATTAAAGTAAGTCATGTGACTCTGTACTTTAACAAGAGAGGTCAAATATATTTATGGAGGCCAAATATTGCAAAAGTAAATATAAAGCATGATGTAAGCCACAAAACCGACGCACTGCGTCTATCTGACGCTCACCGCGCTGATACAACGTGACGTGTTCCGACCAGCCTGAACGAGAGCAACGTCGCGGAACCCCAGGAGATCGCCCGCCGCAGTCGCACGGCTCCGCAGCCGCAATTGGATTTCTGACTTTTAACTGGGTTAACCTACTTTACTGTGAATACAAATTCAATTGCCACCACAGCTGTTTTATTTGGCGCGCACCCTTCGCCGCTCTCGTTCTCGTTTACCCTCTCTCTCTCTCCCTCGCTCGCTCGCTCGCCCCGTCGACAAGCTGTGTAACCACATAGAAAACAATTTCCCTCTGTGGAGCACTGGCAAACCATAAAATTAAAATGAAGTGCCATTACATGTTCACAAAGCAAAAGAGGGCCTTCCCCCTGCTATTTTCTCCCGCGCTCTATCCTTCTTTCCCCTCTATCTTACTTAATCAATATCAATATAATCCCTAGCCCATTTTCACCCAGCCTCTCTTGATGAGTGTTTATCTCGCTGGCTTTGTGTTTGCTCTCTATTATTGTGGATGCATGTTTGCACATGTGTGTGTGTGTGTGTGTGTGTGTGTGTGTGTGTGTTTAGTAATGGTTCTCCTCACTGCAACCCTAAACAAAGCCATATGAGCAAGTCAGGAAGTCTTTCAGGACTTCATTAGGTGGGTGGGAAGGGAGAGGTTAAGAGCGCCGGCAAGCTGGTACTGTTTAGCTGCTTCATGTCAACAGGAACACAACACGCAGCTGCTCAATCCTGCCCCCAACAACCCCATATCCGTCCCTCCCATCCCTCGTATATATCCCTCCATCCCTTCAGTCCCTCTAGCTATCCTGCTCTCCCGTGCACCCGCCAAGCTCGCCTTGGCAGTCCGGGCCTCACGAGAGCTCCCTCTTGTCTGAAATAATGATGTCCGATCCGTGAATACAGTTCAGCTGGTTCGTTATAACGAATCGTTCTAGTTGGTTCACATGCTCAGCTGAATGGATGTTTGTAGTGCCCGCACCAAAAATGAGAAAAATAATGCCATTAGTAGTCAAGTGAGTAGTCAAATTAGCAATATAAACCAGTTAAAATGACTCATCACAGACTCACTGGATTAAACACCTTAATTATGGATCATGTTGGATTAAGAAAACAGCAGCAGCTATTGTAATGATTTGATTCATCTGACTCATCAATTGATTCAACCTGTCAACTGGTGTCAGTCTGGAGTTGAACGAATCGCTACTACTACACTTGACACTAGTTAACTTGCAACTTATAAATAAATCTCTGATTTCTTCTTATTAAAATGTAATTATTATAATTATATTATTATTATTATTATTATTAAGGGCAGCACAGTGGTTTGGTGGGTAGCACTGTCGCCTCAAAACAAGAAAGTCCTGGGTCCTTTCTGTGCAAGAAAGTCCTGGGTCCGGGTCCTTTCTGTGTGGAGTTTGCATGTACTCTTCGTGTCTGCGTGGGTTTCCTCCGGGAGCTCCGGTTTCCTCCCACAGTTCAAAAACATGCAGTCAGGATAATTGGAGACACTGAATTGCCCTATAAGTGAATGTGTGTGTGTGTGTGTGTGTGTGTGTGTGTGTGTGTGTGTGTGTCTGTGTGTGTGTGTATGTACGTTTGTCTGCCCTGCGATGGACTGGCATCCCGTCCAGGGTGTTACTGTGTGCCTTGTGCCCATTGAAAAGCTGGGATAGGCTATTCTTCTTCTTATTATTATTATTATTATATAATGTTAAAATTATAGTGAATTACATGGCCGGGTTGCATATATATTGCTAATCTCACTTATGTTATCTTATAAAAAATCTTATCTTATAAAAAAAAATCGTAGTTTTACTACCAGTAAAATTACAGCGTATATTTCCCTGATTTATTTATTTATTTATTAATTTTATAATGAATTACACTTTACACACTTGTTGTAAGTTTTGTAGGTAAATTATTATTATTATTATTATTATTATTATTATTATTATTATTATTATTATTATTATTGTTGTTGTTATTATTATTTTTATTATTATTATTTTATTATTATTATTATTATTATTATATTATTATTATTATTATTATTATTATTATTATTATTATTAACAGTCGTATCAACAACAGCACAATTAAAAAAATACTCTGTGCATGATTTCTCATTAACTGTCAACATTTAGATTATATAATAAATGATATTATTTATCAGGATAAACAATGGGTTATTTAATATAAACCCTTAAATTAAAAGGGGGTGGGTGATTTGTTTATTGGCTAAATTAACACATTATTTTTTTCCGGTACTACATATGTACGATTTGCACAATATTTGTTGTTTTTGTTGTATATTTCCATGCCAGGTCAAATCCCAAAAGACTTTCTACTCTGTACATCTGTACATTAGGTAAGGTAAAACCTGATGGCTTTTACACTCAGGTTCGGACACTCTGTTGGAATTCTAAAGTCTGCCTTATCACTACAGCCAACATTTACTCAAGTATTACCAGAATTACAAGATTCAGGCTTTTACACTTTGTATTAACATCATATCTTACATTACACTAGATCACCTACCAAGAACTAAGAGTACAACTGAGAGGATTTGTTCAGTCATTTCTTCCCGTTTATTAGATTTGAATGATGCTGCTGTATATTTTGAATATTGATCCATGTTTTAAATATACTACAATTACAGCTACAACATGATCTAACTCTCTGTATTACAACTGTAATGCCATGTCTATCCCATACATATTTAACTTTACTAAGACTGTTTCTGATTGAACCTACTAATTACTAGTTTGATCTGACTTGCTATGGCAGAAGGTGGTAGTTAGTTTTGTGTGCAAATGCAAATTCGGAAAATGAACAATAAATTAAATGGGAAATAGACACAGTAATGCCCACGAATTCATCAAAGCATAGTTTTTGCTTCAGCTTTGGGTATTACAGAGATTCTAGAGAAATACACAGCGTCTCCAATACACACATCCATCACTGCATTGATGTATTAACAGTGTTTGTCTTTTTTTTCTTGTATTTGTGGCTCTTGCAAACTTTTTTCAGTCTTTTTTCCTTTCTTTGACTATGATTCAAATCTAATAAATAGGAAAGAAAAGACTCACTGTACAAATCCTCATAGTTTTTGTCTTAGTTCTTGGTAGGCGTCATTGATCTAGTTTAGACAATTAGTGCACAGCATGGTAGTGTTCATGCCACACAACTCCATGATCCAGGGCTTGAGCCTAAGCTAAGTCTTCTTTTAGTGAGTATCATAGTTTTGCACTCATTGTCCCCAAGATTGGCTTCACACCCCTCATGACCCTAATTATTATAAGACAATCAGATAAATTAATGAATTAAGTGATTTATAAAATGTCTGTTCAGACCCATAGGTGACACATTTTAAACAACGGGGGAAAAGCAAAGATGAAGCTAAAGTGCATAGGCCTATATAATACCCCACTGATGCCACGCTGTAATAAACTTGCAAATAATATCTATATTTTTTTAATCAACAGCTGTATCCGGGTCAGGTTTGTGGTGGGTACTGTCCAGTGATAAACACAATGGGCAGGGCAGGAATACCCTGGCCAATCCATCGCAGGGTTTCAGCCATACCCCCCAAGACATAGCTAATCGTGCCAGTGTAGACTCTCAGCAGTGGTGGGCTAGTGTCGGTCATAGTGGACTGGACTCAAACACTCCCTTATTCAAGCTTGTTTACACAAATTTAAAGTAAACAGACCAGCTACAGGGTCCAGGAGATGTGTGGCACCAATATTACCAGCTTGTTTTCATGTATTATTTGTGAAATTTGAAAAAATGACCAGTCGTAAGCCAGTTTTATATCGTATTATTATTATTATTTAATTAATTAATAATTTTTAACTGAGTCTTTTATTTACTTAATACTTTTTTTCTATTGTACCTTGAGCTGTTTGTAATACTTGACTCTCCCTCTGGGATTAATAAAGTGATCTATCTATGTATCTTATTATTATTATTATTATTATTATTATGATAATGATGATGATGATGATGATGATGATGATTCTTATTATTATTATTATTATTATTATTTAATTAATTAATAATTTTTAACTGAGTCTTTTATTTACTTAATACTTTTTTTCTATTGTACCTTGAGCTGTTTGTAATACTTGACTCTCCCTCTGGGATTAATAAAGTGATCTATCTATGTATCTTATTATTATTATTATTATTATTATTATTATTATTATTATTATTATTATGATGATGATGATGATGATGATGATGATTCTTCTTATTATTATTATTATAATTATTATTATTATTATTTTTATTATTATCATTATTATTATCATTATCATTATTGTTGTTTTGTTATTATTATTATTATTATTAATAGTAATAATAATAATAATAACAATATTATTATTATTATTATCATATTATTGTTGTTATTATTATTATTATCATTATTATTATTGTTGTTTTGTTGTTATTATTATTATTATTATTATTATTATTATTATTTTGTACACTAAGCCTGGCTGCCTGTCACACAAAGTAAAGCTTTTTTTCATTGATTTCCACTGTAAACAACATATTTTCTGTTAAATATGACTGCAGAATTGGATTCTAGGGCTGACCTAGTTGTATTTAAAAATGTTCTTTCAGTATTTTGCACTTTAAGAGAGCCGCTGTGTGCATATGAAAAGAGGCAAATGAGCAAACAGTGACAGCGCCTCAGGTCTTTTTCATTTATTTACTTGGCAATCTACAGTTGAGCTGACCAATTAGGGGTTAAGGAGATTGCTTTAGGGTCCAACTCACATCCTTTTGATTACTGGTACAGCACCTTCACCAATGAACTGAACCCCCACCTCTACAGTTCCATGTTCCATTTTTTTTTACCTTGACAGAATGTCATTTTTCAGAAGTAATAACAGGTTACAAAAAAATAAAAAATAACTGTAGAGCATTATAATTTATTATACATTCATTATTTTTTCATTATTTAAAACTAAAATTAATGTTTACCTTCATTTTTTATTTATTTATATTAGTTATTTATTTTTTAGTGAAAAAAGATAATTTTAAAACCAATTATTGTATTAACACTTGATGTCTACACCTTACTGATGTCTTGTTATTTTATTAAATAAAATCATTATTTATTTCATTTATAATTTCATATTTAAGATTTTAATCACATTTTATTCACATTTATTCATTTGATTAATTCATTATTTATGTATTTATTATTGAGTGAAAAAAGACAATTTAAAAGACCAATGAGTGTATTAACACTTGATGTCTACACCTTACTGATGTCTTGTTATTTTATTAAATATAATCATTATTTATTTCATTTATAATTTCATATTTAAGATTTTTATCACATTTTATTCACATTTATTTATTTGATTTATTCATTATTTGTTTATTTATTTAATTATTTTGGTATGTATTGTTATCTATTCTCTTTTGCTTTTTATTTTTATCCTTCGTGATGCATTTTGAGCTTAATTTTATGCATCATCATTAGTAATAGTGTTAGTAATCCCAGTAGTAGTGTTACTCAGTTTCATTAACCTGACCGGTGTCGCACTGGATCTACAGTGCAAGCAGGACTACATCCTGGACAGGGTGCATTTGTCCACGGCTCAACACACTCACAGCTTGGAGCAATTTAGCATATTCAGTCCCTGTGTCCCCTCAGTCTGGTGTGTTTTGGATGTTAGGAGACACAGTGCCTGTGAACAGGTTTTGAACCCGGGTCTTCAGGACACGTCGGAGCTGTGCGGCACCCACACTACCACAGTGCCGTTCATTTATCTTCATAAACTATGAACTCTGATATATTAAAAATACTTTAAAGGGTGTCAGTCTATTCTGGGCATCACACACTGGTATACTGTACTTACCTACACCTAGAGTCAGTTTAGAGTAGCCAAACCACCTTCTGCATTATGGAAGGTAGAAGGTCCCTCTATCCCTTCAGTCCCTCTAGCTATCCTGCTCTCCAGTGCCTGGGCAGCTCGCCTTGGCAGTCCAGGCCTCACGAGATCCGTGAATAAATTTCGGATGCTTTTATCCAAAGCGACTAACAGTACTGTGGTGGTATACTGTCTAAGCAATTGAGGCTTAAGGGCCTTTCTCAGGGGTCTAACAGTTTGCAGCCTGGCAGTGGTGGGGCTTAAACCAGTGACCTTTTAATTACTAGTCCAGTACCTTAACCACTAGGCTACAACTGCCCTAAAGAGGTACATTTTTGTCTTTACATTTTCGGCATTTAGCAGATGCTTTTGTCCAATGCGACTTACATTATACAGTCTAAGCAATTTAGTGTTAAGGGCCTTGCAACCTTGCAGCGTAGAGGTTTGAACCAGCAACCTTCTGCTTACTAATCCAGTACCTTAAGCACTAGACTATACCTGCCACTATACCTCACTGGATTAAACACCATAGTTATTGATCATGTTGGACTTGGACATAGCTGAAAACCCAAAATTTCAAATCCAAGCAGCTATTGTAATGAGTTGATTCATTCGATTCATCAATTGATTCGACGTGTCAACTGGTGTCAGCCTGGAGTTAAATGAATCGCCATCTATTATGCTTAACTTTCCCAAACATCTATACTTGTCTATTATTATATTAGTATTATTATTATTATTATTATTATTATTATTATTAGTAGTAGTAGTAGTAGTAGTAGTAGTACATTTAGTAGTGGGTGAGGGGTGAATGGTCACCCCTGGTGCACATAATAAATGAGCAGCTTTGATGTGGGGTGTTTGGTTATTGTTTAGTTGGTTGCATCTGGTGCAAATTGGTGAAAATTCCTATACGAATGCGCCACCTAGTGACTCACTGATTCAAAACCAGCACATTCCAGACTCTGTATAAAGAAAGGCACAGAAAGATCCGTCTGGTTGAAACACACACACACACACACACACACACACACACACACACACACACACACACACACACACACAGAGAAATGCGCACCCACACACAGAAATGCGCACCCACACTGGAATTCACTCTTTTAACCAGATTTAATGTTCCATTTTTTTTCTCACAAATTGTACATTTTCAGACCTAATAAGAGGTTACAAACCTATAAAAATTACATGTATTGTTTACATTGTAATTGTTCATAATTATTTATTTATTAAATATATTAATTATTTAATAGTGGGCGGCACGGTGGCTAAGTGGGTAGCACTGTCGCCTCACAGCAAGAAGGTCCTGGGTTCGATCCCCAGGAGGAGCGGTCCGGTCCAGGTCCTTTCTGTGCTGAGTTTGCATGTTCTCCCCGTGTCTGCTTGGCTTTCCTCTGGGAGCTCCGGTTTCCTCCCACAGTCCAAAAACATGCAGTCAGGTTAATTGGAGACACTGAATTACCCTATAGGTGAATGTGTGTGTACGTGTGTGTATGTGTGTCTGCCCTGCGATGGACTGGAGCCCCATCCAGGGTGTTACTGGGATAAGCCGGATTTACAGAAGTCATAAAGAAATTTTTAGGCAATAACAAAGATCCTGACTACAAAAAGATCGTCGGATGAATGCTGAAAGCATTTCAAGCTTTAGGTTGCCTGATGAGATTGAAAGTGCATTTCCTCCACTCCCACCTTGACAACTTTCCTGAAAATTTGGGAGCTGTGAGTGAAGAGCAAGGTGAACGATTTCACCAGGACATTAAAGAGATGGAAAGAAGATACCAGGGAAGATGGAGCATTACAATGATGGCAGACTACTGTTGGACGCTTCAGAGAGACATTGCAGATGCTACTCACAAGCGTAAATGTACCAAGAGGAGCCTCACAGGGAAGAAGAATCGATTTTAGTGTGTGTTAGTGAGCTCATTTCAGTTAAAAAAATGATTTTCATGAAAAATTTGTAATAAAAAATAAATTTTATAAGTCTACTTTCATTTATTTTGAGGTATTGCCTTATTTAACATAGTTACCTAAATTATCAGAAAATGTGATGTCCTATGACAAAACGGATATATATATATATATATATATATATATATATATATATATATATATATACACACACACATATATACATATGTTTCATTCATATATACATAATTATTCATTTTTAGTATATAACATTTATTTAAAAATAAAATTAAAGAAATAATTTTTACCTATTTCTTTTATTTATTTATTTATTTATCCTTTTAGTGAAAAAAGACAATTTAAAGACCAATGAGTGTATTGACACTTGACGTCTACACCTTACTGATGTCTTGTTATTTTATGAAATATTATCATAATTTTTTATTATTTATTTTATATTTAATATTTCAATCACATTTTGTTCACATTAAAATAAATAAATTTAAAAATACATTTGATTTATTTATTTTTAATTTATTTAAATATTTTGGAGATTTATTGTTATCTGTTCTTTTTGATCTTCTGGTTTTTATCCATTGTGATGCAATCTGAGCTGCATTTTATGCAGCTGGTTTTTTTTAAACCACCCCCCTGTAGCTGCAAGAAACGTTACTATCACTAAACCATTTTTCCAAAACCACTTTTTCCGGCTAAACCAAAGCACCCTGTCAGCTGAGACCGGCACATATAATCTCAATGTAAAGCATAATCATACACAACATAATTATAGACATTTGACCCATCATGCCTCAGTCATCAAGACCTGCCCTCACAAGTCTGGCTGAACAATTAAGAGGGGAAAAAGTTTAAGAATGAGGCTCATTGTGCCCTTGAATACAATCCTTGTCAACACAGATCAATCTGTGACACGGGCTCACAGTTACAGTCATTTCCATCAAAGCTCGACTCTCAGACAACTGACAGTGACGAGCTCCTGTCACAGAACATAACCTGCATGCTTTGTGAAGCGCCCTGTCGTACACACACACACACACACACACACACACACACACACACAGACACGAACACCAACCCTTCGGCCTCAGTCCAGTCTATTTATTTTTATCACTATGATGAAAATTAGCATCATACTCGCATCACACACACACTGCTGCGAGGACAGAAGGCCAGACGGGTTTGACAGTGTCATCTTTCTAATCTAGATTAGCTGACTGACACGAGTCCATCAGGGATCGGCTGGATTATCTTCTTAAAGAAGATAACGTCCGATCTCACTCACAGTAATCTAATAAATAATGACGTTCTGTTTCCGTACCTGTGTAACATTTGAGATGTGAACATATTGGTAAGACTTAGATAACAGTCCACATTACTATACCTCCATTCCTGCATTTCAGGCCTGCAACACATTCCAAAAAAGTTGGGACGGGTGCAGTTTAGGGCTAGTAATGAGGTGAAAAACGAAATAATGATGTGATTCCAAACAGGTGATTGTAATCATGGCTTGGTACAAAAGCAGCATCCAGGAAAGGCTGAGTCTTTGATGAGCAAAGATGATCAGAGGATCTCCAGTTTGTCAACAAATGTGTGAGAAAATGTTTGAAATGTTTAAAAACGATGTACCTCAAAGAAAGATTGGAAGGGATTTGCATATTTCTCCCTCTACAGTGCATAATATCATTAAACCATTCAAGGAATCGGGAGGAACGCCTGTGATCTTCGATCCCTCAGACGGCACTGCATCAAGAACCGCCACTCAACAATAGCTGATATAACCACATGGGTGAGGGATTACTTTGGCAAACCTTTGTCAAGCACTACAATACAGAGTTACATGCACAAATACCACTTACAACTTTACTGTGCAAAAAAGAAGCCTTATGTTAACCATGTCCAGAAGCGGCGTCGACTTCTCTGGGCTCGGAGGCATCTAGGATGGACCATCACAGAGCGACCCCGTACTGTTGCACATCTTGAGACGTGTTTGCAGGAAGAATGGGAAGGAAGAATGGATTCAGTCATGTGACCATGTGTGTATGTGTGTGTGTTGCTCATACAGTGTATGAAGAACATCTGTCTTTGCTCCCTTCAGTGCTAGTGCAATGCTACACAAAAGAGCTGCTCTCAGAACCTACTCTTGTGGAAGTATGTCACAAAGTAAAGACACACACACAATTCGTGTATCCATTAGTGTAGTGTGTAGCTCATATTCAACATGTTTTTTCATGAATCCTTTTGTCAAGCCATCCAGCATGTTGGAAGTTGTAAAGAAAAGAAGGCAAACAAGTGCAGCATGATAATTATAGTACAGCGTGGTGTAGATATAAAGCAGTGCTGTACTGGTGTAACACATAATAAACATGACAGAACCAAGGCATGAAACAAACTGACATTACTATATATACACTGATCAGCCATAACATTAAAACCACCTCCTTGTTTATACACTCACTGTCCATTTTACCAGCTCCACTTACCATATAGAAGCACCTTGAAGTTCTACAATTACTGACTGTAGTCCATTTGTTTCTCTACATGCTTTTTAACCTGCTTTCACCCTGTTCTTCAATAGTCAGGAGCCCCACAGGACCACCACAGAGCAGGTATTATTTAGGTGGTGGATCATTCTCAGCACTGCAGTGACACTGACATGGTGGTGGTGTGTTAGTGTGTGTTGTGCTGGTATGAGTGGATCAGACACAGCAGCGCTGCTGGAGTTTTTTAAATACTATGTCCACTCACTGTCCACTCTATTACACACTCCTACCTAGTTGGTCCACCTTGAAGATGTAAAGTCAGTGATGATCGCTCATCTGTTGCTGCTGTTTGAGTTGGTCATCTTCTAGACCTTCATCAGTGGTCACAGAACGCTGCCTACGGCGTGCTGTTGGCTGGATATATTTTTGGTAGGTGGACTATTCTCAGTCCAGCAGTTACAGTGAGGTGTTTAAAAACTCCATCAGCGCTGCTGTGTCTGATCCACTCATACCAGCACAACACACACTAACACACCACCACCATGTCAGTGTCACTGCAGTGCTGAGAATGATCCACCACCCAAATAATACCTGCTCTGTAGTGGTCCTGGGAGAGTCCTGACCACTGAAGAACAGCATGAAAGGGGGCTTACAAAGCATGCAGAGAAACAGATGGGCTACAGTCAGTAATTGTAGAACTACAAAGTTTTTCCTGGGACAGTAAATGGACAGTGAGTGTAGAAACAAGGAGGTGGTTTTAATGTTATGACTGATCGGTATATATATATATATATATATATATATATATATATATATATATATATATGCCGCCCGATAGATGACTGTAACAGGGTGACTGTGGTAGTAACAGTTTGTGTGTGGTAGTAAGGAGAACAATGGACCCTCAGGTATGCTTCTGTCTATTCCTGGCACTTTATTGATAAATGGCCTTAAAGCTAAAAATCTTAAGCTGACACACACACACACACACACACACACACACACACACACACACACAAAGACAACAAGACAGAAAAGAAACAGCACAGGTTAACAGGTTAGGTAATTAAAACCACCAGGTGTATCCATTAAACCCTTTCCTTCGTCCCCCAATCACCCCCCTCTCACTGCAGCCCACAGCTAGACCACATTCCACCAGTCACAGTAACCATATAGGATATAACTAAGGTGATTTTCATAATTATCAGATCAGTCACTCCTTGTGCATTGTTGATAAGGTTATTTCCGTCATACATGACACCACTAGCATCAGATTAGAGATATTCCATCACATTCATTTGACGTTCAGTCTAGTCAAATTGTTTTCTGATGAGTGGACCCAACCATTTTAGCATGTGCACTTGTTATATTTAATAATTTGTTCTTTTTTACATTAGTAAGTCAACTAATACTATTTATTGTAGCTAAAATAATAACATGAGAATGTAGAAAATCTACATTTTAGCAACAACAGAGGAAAACAATGGACAATAAAAAGATATTAAATGTATTATTTTTACAATAAATAATATTATTACATATAAAATATTAAATACTATTATTTATATTTAATATTACATTTAAAAATATTACATTTATTGTTTTCATTATAAATAATATTTTTTTCAAATAAAATTAATATTATTATATACATTTAATACTGTATTATTACATAAATAAAATATTAAAAATTCAGTTCTGCAGTTGTTTGTGCAGTGATCTGTGCTTTTTTAGCCTACTTTCACCCTGTTCTTCAATGGTCAGGACCCCCACAGGACCACCACAGAGCAGATAATATTTGGGTGTTGGATCATTCTCAGCACTGCAGTGACAATGACATGGTGGTGGTGTGTTAGTGTGTGTTGTGCTGGTATGAGTGGATCAGACACTGCAGCTCTGTCACTCCTTGTGCATTGTTGATAAGGTTCTATATAATGAAAATAAAAAAATTCAATTATATATTTTATATTATAGTATTATTTATACTATTATTATTAAAAAATTATACTTTATATAATATTATGCAAACCTATTTATTAAAAATAATACAAACATGACATCACATTCTTATTTTTTTAAACTTCTAGCAAATATGCAAGTTATTAGATTAGTATATATTTTTAATTATAAATTTATATTATAGTGTTATTTATATTATTATTATTATTATTATTTGCATATTTTATTATAATTTATATATTATTAACTATATTATATAATTTATTATTATTATTATTATTATTATTATTATTATTTTTATTATTATTATTATTATTATTATTATTACTATTGGGACAGTGGTAGCCTAGTGGGTTAGGCTTTGGGCTATCAACCGGAAGATTGGCGGTTCAAATCTAGACTCTGCTATGCAGCCATTGTTGAATCCTTGAGCAAGGCCCTTAACCCTGTCTGCTCCAGGGGCGCCGTATGATGGCTGACCCTGCGCTCTGACCCCAGCTTCCAAACAAGCTGGGATATGCGAAGAAAGAATTTCATTGTACTGTACACTCTATATGTATATATGACAAATAAAATCTTAATATTTTTTAAATTATATAATATTATATATAGTAATATTATAACATATTATTACAGTTTCTCTATTGTATGCTAACCTATTTATTAAAATAAAACATAAGCACAATGCATGTACCAGTCTGACTGCTTGGAACTGTAACAACTACTATTCCTGCAAAACATGTACAATATAAATATAATTTAACACATTTTAAACCTGGATTTATGCCGCACACCCACACTACCTGTCTGCTGTCTTGGAAATCATGCTTCTCACCACTGTTTTTGAGAATTTTTAACACGTGCAAAACCTTGTTTGTATCTATTTCTACACGTTCTTTGTTTGTGTTGTCATTTGTAGAATTATAGTTTCAAACACGCCCACTAACCACACATAAAACCTGTTAACTCGACGGATATCAACCAGTATATGTGTGTGTATGTTTTCCTAACTGTGTAGAGTTGTGTGTTTTTCCCGGATAAGCTAAACCAGTTCTCTATCTCTCTCTCTCTCTCTCTCTCTCTCTCTCTCTCTCTCTCTCTCTCTGAGTCTTTTATATGATTTGCGGTAAAAAGTCATCCTGCTGAAATTACATCCATGTGCGGCTCTAGGCTGTGTAAATCTGACTCGGGGTTCGGTGTTTAACACTGAGACGGCAACTAAAATAACATCGACAACAAACAATTCCAGCTTCGTCCTCAGCAATTATCGATAACGATTCCACCAATTTCCTTCTATTTATATCCGTCAATAACGTGTTACACTCTGACATCGTTCTTATGCAGGAGCTGATGTAAACATCTAAAAAAAATAATGGCTGCTGGTAAAGTAACAGGTAGGATCAAATGTTAAAAGCAGTTTTTCTTTCTTTTCTCCACTTCCCCACGATGGCATATGTAGCCTACGGACAGAGTGGCTACGTTTTCACGTCTTTGAAAAAGCGGGGATTAACAAGTGAAAAGGCTACATCATGAGTCAACATTTGCTTTTCCCCTCACCTCATTCATCGTGGGCTGTAATTATCTAACACTGGGTTTGACCCCTGGCACTGCTCTTCCACCCTTATTCAAATCAGAGAAAGTCAATCTCAAGAGCCACTCTAGTCCTTTGCTGAGTTTCTCTCTCTGTTTGTTTTTTAGGGGATGAGGCGCTGGATTCTGAAGCAAGGGCTTGGGTTCAAATTTGCTCCTTTAAGGAGGTCTGAAGACAACAAGAATGCAGACATCCCAAGTCTCCCGGAGGTTCCGGGAGTCTCCCGCATATACATAGCGGCTCCCTGATGCCCGCAGGTCAGATAAAATCTCCCGGAATCTAGAACGAGCGTCCAAGAGCGTACACACGCGCACACACAGGCGACACGATTTTCCCGATCGCGTGTTAAATCCGTTATCTGATAGACAATCTAGCGCACTGTGTAGGGAACATAAATCAATTGTTTAATATACTGTCTAGTGCACTAAGTAGGGAACATGAATTCATATCTAAAATACTATCTAGTGCACTACGTAGGGAACATAAATCCGTTATCTGATATACAACTTAGTGCACTATGTAGGGAACATTAATGTGTTTGTGACATGAACAGTTAGCTAAGTAGCTCAGTTAGCAGCTTCTAAAAGTTCTGTTATCACCCATATCCTTTGATCACCCTGTTCTTCAATGGTCAGGACCCCCACAGGACCACTACAGAGCAGGGATTATTTGGGTGGTGGATCATTTTCAGCACTGCAGTGACACTGACATGGTGGTGGTGTGTTAGTGTGTGTTGTGCTGGTATGAGTGGATCAGACACAGCAGCGCTGCTGGAGTTTTTAAACATCTTACTGTCACTGCTGGACTGAGAATAGTCCACCAACCAAAAATATCCAGCCAACAGAGCCATGTGGGCAGCGTCCTGTGACCACTGATGAAGTGAGTGGACACGGTATTTAAAAACTCCAGCATCACTGCTGTGTCTGATCCACTCATACCAGCACAACACACACTAACACACCACCACCATGTCAGTGTCACTGCAGTGCTGAGAATGATCCACCACCTAAATAATACCTGCTCTGTGGTGGTTCTGGGAGAGTCCTGACCATTGAAGAACAGCATGAAAGGTGGGTAACAAAGCATCCAGAGAAACAGATGGACTACAGTCAGTAATTGTAGAACTACAAAGTGCTTCTATATGGTAAGTGGAGCTGATTAAATGGACAATAAGTGTAGAAACAAGGAGGTGGTTTTAATGTTATGGCTGATTGGTGTATGTGTGTGTGTGTATATACAGTGTATCACAAAAGTGAGTACACCCCTCACATTTCTGCAAATATTTCATTATATCTTTTCATGGGACAACACTATAGACATGAAACTTGGATATAACTTAGAGTAGTCAGTGTACAGCTTGTATAGCAGTGTAGATTTACTGTCTTCTGAAAATAACTCAACACACAGCCATTAATGTCTAAATAGCTGGCAACATAAGTGAGTACACTCCACAGTGAACATGTCCAAATTGTGCCCAAATGTGTCGTTGTCCCTCCCTGGTGTCATGTGTCAAGGTCCCAGGAGTAAATGGGGAGCAGGGCTGTTAAATTTGGTGTTTTGGGTACAATTCTCTCATACTGGCCACTGGATATTCAACATGGCACCTCATGGCAAAGAACTCTCTGAGGATGTGAGAAATAGAATTGTTGCTCTCCACAAAGATGGCCTGGGCTATAAGAAGATTGCTAACACCCTGAAACTGAGCTACAGCATGGTGGCCAAGGTCATACAGCGGTTTTCCAGGACAGGTTCCACTCGGAACAGGCTTCGCCAGGGTCGACCAAAGAAGTCGAGTCCACGTGTTCAGCGTCATATCCAGAGGTTGGCTTTAAAAAATAGACACATGAGTGCTGCCAGCATTGCTGCAGAGGTTGAAGACGTGGGAGGTCAGCCTGTCAGTGCTCAGACCATACGCCGCACACTGCATCAACTCGGTCTGCATGGTCGTCATCCCAGAAGGAAGCTGACGCACAAGAAAGCCCGCAAACAGTTTGCTGAAGACAAGCAGTCCAAGAACATGGATTACTGGAATGCCCTGTGGTCTGACGAGACCAAGATAAACTTGTTTGGCTCAGATGGTGTCCAGCATGTGTGGCGGCGTCCTGGTGAGAAGTACCAAGACAACTGTATCTTGCCTACAGTCAAGCATGGTGGTGGTAGCATCATGGTCTTGGGCTGCATGAGTGTTGCTGGCACTGGGGAGCTGCAGTTCATTGAGGGAAACATGAATTTCAACATGTACTGTGACATTCTGAAACAGAGCATGATCCCCTCCCTTCGAAAACTGGGCCTCATGGCAGTTTTCCAACAGGATAACGACCCCACACAACCTCCAAGATGACAACTGCCTTGCTGAGGAAGCTGAAGGTAAAGGTGATGGACTAAACCCAATTGAGCACCTGTGGCGCATCCTCAAGTGGAAGGTGGAGGAGTTCAAGGTGTCTAACATCCACCAGCTCCGTGATGTCATCATGGAGGAGTGGAAGAGGATTCCAGTAGCAACCTGTGCAGCTCTGGTGAACTCCATGCCCAGGAGGGTTAAGGCAGTGCTGGATAATAATGGTGGTCACACAAAATATTGACACTTTGGGCACAATTTGGACATGTTCACTGTGGGGTGTACTCACTTATGTTGCCAGCTATTTAGACATTAATGGCTGTGTGTTGAGTTATTTTCAGAAGACAGTAAATCTACACTGCTATACAAGTTGTACACTGACTACTCTAAGTTATATCCAAGTTTCATGTCTATAGTGTTGTCCCATGAAACGATATAATAAAATATTTGCAGAAATGTGAGGGGTGTACTCACTTTTGTGATACACTGTATATATATATATTACATTTTAAAATATGACTTGGCCTAAAATTAGCAAAATATGGTTTCATAATAGTATGAATCATTCTTTACATAATGCTTTTGCCTTGATCTGTTGCTTTATTATAAAACATAATATTATACAACACTTATTCTGTTATTTTTTAACATAATGACCAGCTGACTGCTGGTCAGCTAAAGTGTTTGTCTTTATGTGTCCATAAAACTGGTTGTCTGCCAGTGGCATTGCAAGTCATGTGACCTTAGTGGTCATTGTTAGTCATGTGGTTGTTCATACCCCTGACCAGATGCCTTGTTTTCTGAGCAGGGTGAATGGGTGAAAGGTACCACTCCTGCAGGACGAGGGTTCTTCGTCTCTGGGCAGCTGCCCTCGCTTCGCTCCGGAGCTTCTGACCCACTTCCACCTCTTCTGCCTTTCCTTAAACAGTAAGGAGTGCTTCTGTGTGCCTCCTTTTTCTCTCCATGCCCTGTTAAGATTGATGGTGTAGGCCTGGCCCTTTTGGGCAGGCTACTCTGACAGCTTGACTGGAAGAGAATGGACACAGGAGCACAGAAGCCAGGCTGGATTGCTCAGGAGAGCGGCTGCTCGGTTCCAAAGTGTGTATTTGTGACGGCTGTGTCATAATTCAACTTCTTTTAGACTGGTTCCTGATCTCTCCCTGCCCCTGAGGGGCCTCTGAGGATACTCCAGGTCCAAAAGTATGCAGGACTGAGGGTTTGATATGGGTCAAAGAGAGGAACCGTGTTAAGACATGAACGAGGGGTGCTGTAGCGCTTATCAGCAGAAGCTGTCAGGAGTATTTTATTTGTGGGGATGCCTCGGGCCAGTGTTTGTAAGGTTCCAGGTGGATTTGTTACAAAAATGTCCTCACCTAGATGTGATTGCCTGATTTGGAGGCTTGTGTTTAATTAATTCTTCAAGACTCTGTTTGCATGGTTTGGAGTCAGTAAGACTTTTATATCAAAAGCATTATTGATGCTTTACAGAGATGTAAGTCTTTTGGTTCTACCTTGTACTACATTCATGAAATAAGGAAAGATCTAGAACCATTACAGGAATGTTTCCAGGTATTATTTATCATCCCAAGAACATTAAAGGTCTTTCTTGTACTTTTCAAAGTGCAATATGTCAACAAATGCATTTATTATAAAACTTATTATATCCCAAGTATACAGCTTCAATCCTCGAATAGCCAGTTTTCTAAATAGTATACAACAGTTATATGTGCATTGTATTGTATTGTATAAAATACAGCGATTAGGTATGTCCATTTTATCAGCTCCACTTACCATATAGAAGCACTTTGTAGTTCTACAATTACTGACTGTAGTCCATCTGTTTCTCTGCATGCTTTGTTAGTCCCCTTTCATTCTGTTCTTCAATGGTCAGGACCCCCACAGGACCACTACAGAGCAGGTATTATTTGGGTGGTGGATCATTCTCAGCACTGCAGTGTAGTGTGTGTTGTGCTGGTATCAGTAGATCAGAGTTTTTAAAAACATCACTGTCCCTGCTGGACTCCATAGTCCAGCAGGGACAGTAATAGTCCACAATAGTCCACCAAAAAAAAATATCTAGCCAACAGCGCCCCATGGGCAGTGTCCTGTGACCACTGATGAAGGACCAACTCAAACAGCAGCAATAGATGAGCGATCGTCTTTGACTTAAATCTACAAGGTGGACCAACTAGGTAGGAGTGTCTAATAGAGTGGACAGTGAGTGGACATGGTATTTAAAAACTCCAGCAGCACGGCTGTGTCTGATCCACTCATACCAGCACAACACACACTAACACACCACCACCATGTCAGTGTCACTGCAGTGCTGAGAATGATCCACTACCTAAATAATACCGGCTCTGTGGTGGTTCTGACCATTAAAGAACAGGTTTAAATCAGGCGAAAAAGGTATGTAGAGAAACAGACGAACAGAGAAATGCAATACCAGAAAAAGATATAAATAAATAAAATAAAAATTGTTGTCATGGAGAGAAAATCCCAAATTCAACATATTAATAATGCTATTATTTTTAGCACATATTTGCATAATATAATGCAAATAATTATTATTATTTTTTAATTATTTTATTTTCATATAATTATGTAATGTTGCTTTTCCTAATGTTTCTGGACTTTGTATCACGCCTTATCATGTTTGTGTCACAACATTGTGGGTAGCACTGTTGCCTCACAGCAAGAAGGTCCTGGGTTCGATCCCCAGGTGGGGTGGTCCGAATCCTTTCTGTGTGGAGTTTGCATGTTCTCCACGTGTCTGTGTGGGTTTCCTCCGGGAGCTCCGGTTTCCTCCCACAGTCCAAAGACATGCAAATGTGGTGAACGGAAGATACAAAATTGTCCATGACTGTGTTTGACGTTAAACTTGTGAACTGAAGAATCTTGTGTAACGAGTAACTACCGTTTCTGTCATGGATGTAACTAAAGTGTGTAAAACATGACGTTAAAATCCTAATAAATAAATAAATGAATATTATTATGGTGAAACTAATTATGGTGAAATTATGGTCAATAAATGAATGAGTAATAGTATTAAACTATTATTTAAGTATTAAAGTATTATTTTACACAAAGGCAAGTCTATAGAGTCATTTGTGCCAGAGATAATGTTGAAATAAATACAAATGTTACTCTTGTTTATTTAATTTATAGTATCAAAGTGCTTAAAATAAAAGACTAGGAATCAATACAAAGAACCGAAGCCTGGTATTGAGTCAATTTACATTTTCAGTTGATTCGGTTCATTTTTATTGATTCAGTTTCACGTGACTTAAAAAATAGCAAAACATAGATGTTGTTGCCGCTGTTTGACGAATAATAAGTATTTATTTATTGTTTTTAATTGGTAAATATTTAAATTACTAACAAAACTCGCAGTTGTTTATCTTTAATGTTTGAATTTACTTCAGAAAAGACAAATAAAGATGCTGAAGATATGTGGGACAAAACACACTTACTGAGGTAAATTCAACATAATCATGTACGTTTTGTGTGGGTACTAAAATATTCTAATGACTATTCATATTATATGTTATTGAATTAACTTTTAATTGCTTATCATTCTTAAATGAACCCTAATTAATTAACTGTGGTGAAGCAGTTGTTAATGTGAGTGACTGAATGGGCACAAATTCCCACAGACAGCAAGTTTTGTGAGAAGCCTTCTCAGAAGTGTGGCTGTTGTTATGGCTGAAAAGATCACATAGAGATTATAATACTGTATTTTAGTATTAAACCATTTGTTTTGGAAATGGAATGTCCATAAAGCTCATGGTCATGTGTCCAAATACTGGAAACCAGTATATACCATATACAGTAGTGTCCCTTGGATATATACTCGTCCCTTATTTTACCAAGATTTGAAACTACACACTTATACACCGATCAGGCATAACATTATTGTCACCTTCCTAATATTGTGTTGGTCCCCTTTTTGCTGTCCCATACGCAACAAACTGTGATGCACTGTGTATTCTGAAACCTTTCTATCAGAAGCAGCATTAACTTCTTCAGCAATCTGAGCTACAGTAGCTCGACTGTTGGATCGGACCACACAGACCAGAGCCTTGGCCGCCCATGACCCTGTCGCCGGTTTACCACTGTTCCTTCCTTGGACCACTTTTGATAGATACTGACCACTGCAGACTGGGAACACCCCACAAGAGCTGCAGTTTTGGAGATGCTCCGACCCAGTCGTCTAGCCATCACAATTTGGCCCTTGTCAAACTCGCTCAAATCCTCACGCTCGTCCATTTTTCCTGCTTCTAGCACATCAACTATGAGGATAAAATGTTCACCTTCTGCCTAATATATTCCACCCACCTACAGGTGCCGTGATAAATAGGTAATCAGTGTTATTCACTTCACCTGTTAGTGGTCATAATGTTATGCCTGGTCGGGGTATATGACCTAAAAACCTGAAGCACAAGCTGTTCCTCTTCTTGGGTGACCAATCATAATTTGGTTTATTTTTTATAAGCGTAGGAAGTCTCTGAAGTATAATCTCTCTACCACTTGCATGGGTTACATATTTATTTACCATAATATTATTGTATATGTTGATGTGTTCTAAACACTGTGCATGGAATAAATATGATAGCTTTAATGAAATTATCTGCTCTGTTGTTTAAGATAATAATTGCTAATCATTGTGTAAAATGCTAAAAGCTGAAATTAATTTTATTTAAAGTTACATTATGCCGTGGAGCAGTTGCCCACCAGCCCTTGGAGGACCTGACACCGTAAACGTCCGGATATTTAAGACCATGTGCAAAGAGAATAACACCCACTCAAAAATCTAATTCATGAACACTTTTAAAATAACACTGTGGTGGTTTCCACGATATAGGATTTTGTATGTATTAGTATAATTAGTGTAATTTAATTAGAATTTAAATGTAAATGTAAATGTAATGTATATTCTAGAGATGCATGAGTACCGATACTGGTATCGGGTATTTGCCCGATACCGCGCTCATTAACTTGTACTCGTACTCGCAAACGAGGCTCCGATACTAAACATCCGATACCGTGTACCTAGTGCACGTTGCTGCGTTATGCCTGGTTCACACTACACGATATTTGCCCTGATTTTCGTTCGGCGACTGGTCGGCGCTAGATTTGCCGGCTCGGGAGCAACTCGCCGTTCGCTCGGCGATCAAAACTCGGCTCTCGATCGCTAAGTGTGAACTATCCAACAACCAGATCCGACCGGCTCGCCGAGCGCTCGAGTTTTCTAGCACGTCAGATATCTGATCTCAGATGTGCGACTGGGAATGAGTGACATGTCGAACAGCCAATGAGAACGCAGGATACGGTGTGAGGGGAAACGCAGGAGAGGAGTGTAAACAGGTGGGACAGGGGGATAATATAGTTTATATCAGAATACACTGGCACACACACACGTTTTACAGTATTTCTGACCTGATCGTTCTCTACAAAACATAACAACAAAACACCAACATTGCAAAAATATTTATTAACCTCCAACTCACTACAGAACAATCCATGCTATTCGTGTTGCCAGATCCACTCAGATTCATTTATTTTTCCTGCTTGATTTCATCACGTCAGCGCACAAACACTTTGATCACTCGCTACTTGTTGACGTGCATTTTTGGACGCGGTATCATTAAACCCCTCATCACTTCTCACGTGTGTTTTTGTTTAAAAAAAAACGGTATTCTAAATAGGTATCAGTATCGGTATCGGCAAGTACAAAAATACATGTACTTGTACTCGGTTGGGGAAAAATGGTATCGATGCATCCCTAATATATTCATTTATTTTCATGTATTTACTACTGTTTTATCCTGGTTAGGGTGGTGGTGTGTTCAATTTCCACAGAATCACTGGGCACAATGAGAACCACACCCTGAACAGAACAGATGTAGCCAACCGTGTCTGTATAAAGACTGTGTGGATTCGCACCCTGCATCCAAGCAGCAGTGGGTTAACGTAATGTTATTGATGTTGGGGCAGATACTTCGGTGATGCACTTATTGCACAACTGTTGGAGGTATTGCAACAGGTGACCATGACAAAGAGCAATGCATAGACTTTAGATACATTTACATTTGCAGCATTTAGCAGACGCTTTCATCGAAATACAATGTAAGCAGTTAAGGTTTAAGGGCCTTGCTCAGGGGGCCAATAGTGACAACTTGGTGGTGGTAGGGCTTGAACCGGCAACAATCTGATTACTAGTTGTGTGTGTATGTATGTGTACCATACATACATACAACCTTATAGGGTTATTTTCCTGTTCTAACTTACATGTACAACATTTAGCAGCTTTTATCCAAAGCGACGTACAATTGTAATTAAATGCAATCCAAGCAGTGGAGGGTTAAGGGCCTTGCTCAAGGGCCAAACAATAGCAACTTAAACCAGTGATTTCCTGTTTATTTGGACAGTTCTTTATATATATATATATATATACACACACCGACTAGTCATAACATTATGACCACTAACAGGTGAAGTGAATCCATCTATTTCCTCAGCTGCTCCCGTTAGGGGTCGCCAGCGGATCGTTATCCGCATTATTGATTTGGCACAGTTTTTATGCCCGATGCCCCTCCTGACACAACCCTCCCTATTTATCCGGGCTTGGGACCGGCACTGCAATGCACTGGTTTATGCATCCTAGCGGCTAGGTACCTATAGGACAATTCAGTGTCTCCAATTAACCTGACTGCATGTTTTTGGACTGTGGGAGGAAACCGGAGCACCGGGAGGAAACTCACAGGGACACGGGGAGAACATGCAAACTCCGCACAGAAAGGATCCGGACCGCCCCACCCGGGGATCGAACCCAGGACCTTTTTGCTGTGAGGCGACAGTGCTACCCACTTAAGTAAATAACACTGATTATCTCTTCATCACGGCACCTGTTAGTAGGTGGGATGTATTAGGCAGAAGGTGAACATTTTATCCACATAGTTGATGTGTTAGAAGCAGGAAAAATGGGCGAGCGTAAGGATTTGAGCGAGTTCGACAAGGGCCAAATTGTGATGGCTAGACGACTGGGTCGGAGCATCTCCGAAACTGCAGCTCTTGTGGGGTGTTCCCGGTCTGCAGTGGTCAGTATCTATCAAAAGTGGTTCAAGGAAGGAACAGTGGTTAACCGGCGACAGGGTCATGGGCGGCCAAGACTCATTGATGTACGTGGGGAGCGAAGGCTGGGACGTGTGGTCCGATCCAACAGACGAGCTACTGTAGCTGAAATTGCTGTAGAAGTTAATGCTGGTTCTGATAGAAAGGTGTCAGAATACACAGTGCATCACAGATTGTTGCGAATGGGACTGCATAGCCGCAGACCAGTCAGGGTGCCCATGCTGACCCCTATATACAGTATATATACAGCATTTCATGTGTCTATGACCCAACACTCTATGACCCATCCTTGGTCTCAAGTTTTTGTGTGGCTTGACACCAGCGCATTATAAATGTTCTTGGTTAAAGCGCGCTAATATACGTCGCGCTGAAGTTACCCCAGGACACTTCGCAGGCTCGGTTTCTGAATCGGAGCGCCGACACAGTGCAGTAATGCAAAGTGGGAGGTGTGTGGGTTGGGTAATGCCTCCTAATGATTTAAGTGGTCTGTGTGCACGCGGCCCGCGCCGAACCGAGCTGAACCCCAGCCAGTTGGCCTTGTTACTCCGACGACGGGGTGCCGAGGAACCAAACCTCCCCTCTGTCTCTCCTCCGTTCCACACCTCGACTCCCTCCCTCCCGCCTCTGCTCTTCGCCCCGGTCCGTCCGTCGCCGCGCGCGCCGCTCCCGCGTCCCCGCAGCAGCTGGCTTCTTTTGGCTCCAGCCGCAGAGCGCCGTGTGTTTGGGTCGAGAGAGAAAAGCGAGAGCGCCGGAGTTGCATTCGAGTTGTGCGCGCTTCAGTGTCTGTGTATTCATCTGGGATGCTTTCTCATTTCAACCTCTGTGAGATTGTTTCGTGTGTGTGCGTGTGTGTGCGTGTGCGTGTGTGTGTGTGTGTGGTGGGACCCCCATCCACCTCGGCCCGGCTGAGGAGCTGTAACAGTGCCCAGCAATTACTGAGCTGGCACAGACCTGTCTGTTGACTCACACACATATTCCTACTGGACTTTATTAAAACACCATCTGCTGTCAGCTACCAAACATACACCACACACGCACACACACGCACACACACACACACACACACACACACACACACACCAGAAAAGAAACACATACACAGTCATGTAGACGAACACATTCATATTCCTTTTATCCAAAATGTAGCCTCAACCGCTATGAATTCCCACTGCATAGCAACAAGCGCTAGCCTGCTAGCCTTTTTCACCACAGTAGCTCAGCTTGTAGTTTGCTCTTCAGTTTGCTGTACTCTTGAAACATAGCGGTAGGTAGATTGGATGCTCTATACTGATCCTAGGTGTAACTGTAAATAGATATGTAATTCCTCTGTATGTGTTCCTCCTTCTAATTCCTTCTAACAGGTGTAATAAACCAAATATTTTAAGGAAACTACATTTCCTTTTCCTAATTAACTTTGCAGCAGCAGTTTAGGGAAGGCCCTGTCCTGTTCCAAGGTCTAGAAAGACATGAAGTGGCCTGCACAGAAAGCCCCACTGAACAGCTTTGGAATAACCAAGAACATCAATTGACGCTTTCTTGACCAACATCAGTGCCCAGCCATACAAACGAGCTTTTGACTGAATGGGCACAAATTCCCACAGACATATTTAAAGTCTTGTGAGAAAACTTCTCAGAAGGTGAATTTGTATATACATTTTCCCAAAAATAGGCGTCCAATAGGCTCTTGGTCAGGTCCTGATGATATAGTGTGTACAGTATATCTTCAATATACACTACCTGAAGCTTTCTACAATATTATGCATGGTAGATGGTAAAGACCTACTGTACATTATTTGCAGTTTTACACTAATAAGAATGTAGACACCCATTGTTAACAGGTCTTTAAAATGCTTAGGTAAAATAGTATGAATTATTTCTTTTTAACGTTAACGTAATGTAAAATAATGCATTTTTTATTATTAATCATTTAAAAATGATATATTATGTATGTATACATTATTTATTATATATGAAAAGAATAAAAGTGTCTCTGAATTGAAACACAACATCTGTACATACTGGCATAGATAGTTCAGGAGGTAATACTGATGCCACACGGCTCTGATGTCCCAGGATCAATCCTTACTCATTTTTTTATCATCTGTGCGAGGTGCGAATACTCTCCTACGTCCATCAGGCTTTTTTTTCTAGACACAGTGGTTTCATTCCTCCAGTCGAAGACATGCTCGTCAGTGAAACGGCTACTTTAAATGACCCCCAGGTCCGAGCGAGTGGATGTTTGATTCCCAATCGGTGGATCGGTGAGCTGTCTAAAAGGTTCCACCCTAGGCCCGGTATTTTTACTAGTCTATGGACCCAACAATGACCTTGATCTGGAAGAAGCCCGTTCATATTTCGTCTCTGTTTATTTATTTTAAAAAATACAATCAGCGCTGGATGTGCATCGTTTTTGCTCATATCCATACACACATGCCCCCCCCCCCCCCCTTCCCCCACCACCATGCAGTTAGAGCAGAATCATGCGGTGTAGCCCAGGTGCTGCTTGATTTGAGGCCAGTTCCTATAATGACCATCTGATGGTAATTTCATTAGGTGTAATTTGCTCAGGGACGTGTCATTTAGAATAAGCCACTCCATTTTTTTGTTTGTTTTTGGACAGAAAGGGTTGGACTGGGCACAGCGTGGCTACATTATATTAGAATTTGGATGCGTCGTGTGCAAGTGTTTTGTGTAGACGTGTGTGGGAGGTGATGAGGGATGTTACGCTGTTTGGATAAACAAGATCAACTGTCCCACCTCCCCCCCCCGTCTCTGTTACCCGAGCGTAGTGATAAATTATTTGGGTGTAGTGTTACGTACCTATGTTTTGTTTAAAAACTGTATTTCACGCTGCACGACACTGTTTGCTTCATACATCGATCAGCCATAACATTAAAACCACCTCCTCGTTTCTACACTCACTGTCCATTTTATCAGCTCCACTTACCATATAGAAGCACTTTATAGTTCTACAATTACTGACTGTAGTTCATCTCATTCTCCACATGCTTTGTTAGCCCCCTTTTACCCTGTTCTTCAATGGTCAGGACCCTCACAGGACCACCACAGAGCAGGTATTATTTGGGTGGTGGCTCATTCTCAGCACTGCAGTGACACTGACATGGTGGTGGTGTGTTAGTGTGTGTTGTGCTGGTATGAGTGGATCAGACACAGCAGCTCTGCTGGAGTTTTTAAACACCTCACTGTCACTGCTGGACTGAGAATATTCCACCAACCAAAAATATCCAGCCAATAGCGCCCCGCGGGCAGCGTCCTGTGACCACTGATGAAGGTCTAGAAGATGACCAACTCACACAGCAGCAATAGATGAGCGATCGTCTCTGACCTTACATCTACAAGGTGGACCAACTAGGTAGGAGTGTCTAATAGAGTGGACAGTGAGTGGACACGGTATTTAAAAACTCCAGCAGCGCTGCTGTGTCTGATCCACCCATACCAGCACAACACACACTAACACACCACCACCATGTCAGTGTCACTGCAGAGCTGAGAATGATCCACCACCTAAATAATACCTGCTCTGTAGTGGTCCTGTGGTGGTCCTGACCATTGAAGAACAGGGTGAAAACAGGTTAAAAAGTATGTAGAGAAACAGATGGACTACAGTCAGTAATTGTAGAAGTGGCGCCGATATAAAGGACAGTGAGTGTAGAAACAAGGAGGTGGTTTTAACGTTATGGCTGATCAGTGTATATTCTTGTGATGCATCAAGCAGTCCTTTTTTTTATTATCATTATTTTTTTCCTTTGAGGAAGCCGTTCTGTGCGCCGTCCAAATGAATTAATAAGTTATCACGCGTTCTAATCCCTCATATGTACATGTGTAATCATCCCAACAATATTACCATAATCACACGCTGATTTGTTAACAGCCTCTGCTTGTGCAGCCGTCTGTCCGAGGGATGCAAATTGGCTTGCAGTGGGGTGTTTCTTTTTTTTTTTTGTTACTCATTTGCTGTGTGTGTTCTGATGTAGGGGGTAATCACCGAAGCAGAAGGTTTAAAAACCGGCCTTGCTTCCGCTGACCAAATTCGCGCCCATGCGTGAATTCGTCCGGACTGGCGTCCAGTTTGCTCTGATTGGGCTTGTATGTTTCAGAGAATTGGGGTAACAGACTGACTTGCATTTATGCTTTTGCTACAGAATAGAAGGGGCATCTAGCAAGTAGGCTTTGGTATATCAATTGAGATATACACTCAGAAGATGAAGATATACTTTATTTGTCATATATACATATACAGTGTATCACAAAAGTGAGTACACCCCTCACATTTCTGCAAATATTTCATTATATCTTTTCATGGGACAACACTATAGACATGAAACTTGGATATAACTTAGAGTAGTCAGTGTACAACTTGTATAGCAGTGTAGATTTACTGTCTTCTGAAAATAACTCAACACACAGCCATTAATGTCTAAATAGCTGGCAACATAAGTGAGTACACCCCACAGTGAACATGTCCAAATTGTGCCCAAATGTGTCGTTGTCCCTCCCTGGTGTCATGTGTCAAGGTCCCAGGTGTAAATGGGGAGCAGGGCTGTTAAATTTGGTGTTTTGGGTACAATTCTCTCATACTGGCCACTGGATATTCAACATGGCACCTCATGGCAAAGAACTCTCTGAGGATGTGAGAAATAGAATTGTTGCTCTCCACAAAGATGGCCTGGGCTATAAGAAGATTGCTAACACCCTGAAACTGAGCTACAGCATGGTGGCCAAGGTCATACAGCGGTTTTCCAGGACAGGTTCCACTCGGAACAGGATTCGCCAGGGTCGACCAAAGAAGTTGAGTCCACGTGTTCGGCGTCATATCCAGAGGTTGGCTTTAAAAAATAGACACATGAGTGCTGCCAGCATTGCTGCAGAGGTTGAAGACGTGGGAGGTCAGCCTGTCAGTGCTCAGACCATACGCCGCACACTGCATCAACTCGGTCTGCATGGTCGTCATCCCAGAAGGAAGCTGACGCACAAGAAAGCCAGCAAACAGTTTGCTGAAGACAAGCAGTCCAAGAACATGGATTACTGGAATGCCCTGTGGTCTGACGAGACCAAGATAAACTTGTTTGGTTCAGATGGTGTCCAGCATGTGTGGCGGCGCCCTGGTGAGAAGTACCAAGACAACTGTATCTTGCCTACAGTCAAGCATGGTGGTGGTAGCATCATGGTCTTGGGCTGCATGAGTGTTGCTGGCACTGGGGAGCTGCAGTTCATTGAGGGAAACATGAATTCCAACATGTACTGTGACATTCTGAAACAGAGCATGATCCCCTCCCTTCGAAAACTGGGCCTCATGGCAGTTTTCCAACAGGATAACGACCCCAAACAACCTCCAAGATGACAACTGCCTTGCTGAGGAAGCTGAAGGTAAAGGTGATGGACTAAACCTAATTGAGCACCTGTGGCGCATCCTCAAGTGGAAGGTGGAGGAGTTCAAGGTGTCTAACATCCACCAGCTCCGTGATGTCATCATGGAAGAGTGGAAGAGGATTCCAGTAGCAACCTGTGCAGCTCTGGTGAATTCCATGCCCAGGAGGGTTAAGGCAGTGCTGGATAATAATGGTGGTCACACAAAATATTGACACTTTGGGCACAATTTGGACATGTTCACTGTGGGGTGTACTCACTTATGTTGCCAGCCATTTAGACATTAATGGCTGTGTGTTGAGTTATTTTCAGAAGACAGTAAATCTACACTGCTATACAAGTTGTACACTGACTACTCTAAGTTATATCCAAGTTTTATTTCTATAGTGTTGTCCCATGAAAAGATATAATAAAATATTTGCAGAAATGTGAGGGGTGTACTCACTTTTGTGATACACTGTACAGTGTACAGTACAATGAAATTCTTTCTTTGCATATTCTAGCTTGTTTGGAAGCTGGGGTCAGAGCGCAGGGTCAGCCATCATACGGCGCCCCTGGAGCAGACAGGGTTAAGGGTCTTGCTCAAGGATTCAACAGTGGCTGCATAGCAGAACCTGGATTTGAACCGCCAATCTTCCGGTTGATAGCCCAAAGCTCTACCCACTATAGGCTACCACTGTCCCAATCACGGTATGTTTTTGTTTTTTTTATATATATATTTTATTTATTATATTTTTATTAGGGCTGTCAAACGATTAAAAATTTTAATCACGATTAATCTCAGAATTTCATATAGTTAATCGCATTTTTAAAAAAAAGAAGAAAACAAGGATTTTTAAGTGAAATGTTACAATTAAAATGGTGAACACATTTTATGCTAAATGTACTTATGTTAAAAACTGCTGGAACAAGAGAAAACTGTAAGGTTGTTTTATTCACTCACATACTAGGCAGTAATACTATCCAGCAGAGACCCTTGACTTCGTATATATGTCAGATTGTAGGTTAGAATTTCTCCATCAGCAAACATTGTAGATCAGCGGTGCTTTAGGTGGGATAAGGCGTAGTTATTGTAACAGACTTTTCTGTGCTTGTATCGTGACAATGGTTTGATGGACGTTTCTACACGAAGTGAGTGTGTTTTGACCCTTTGGGGCTTCCATAGTTCATGGAATAGCATGCTTGGCTAACGCGATGACTCTAGCTGTCCGCTATTCGGTACCGTTAATAAATAACGAGTTAATAAAGTGTTCTGCTTCCGACAATTTGTGAATATAGCATGTATTTATTTCTTTATTAAGCGAGTGCATCACTACGACGCTCGGTTACATTATGTTAACAAACCGCAAATGAAAAACGGTGGCAAGTCCGACATTAAAACGTTTGTTCTACCAGTCAAGTCTCAACATGAACTACCGATGACTCGCAGGGCCAAATAGAATTTGCGTTAACGGCACTATTTTTTAAATCGCGTTAAATTGAGATCGCGTTAATGCGTTATTATCGCGTTAACTTCGACAGCCCTAATATATATATATATAATGAACGTTTTGAGTACTATCTAAAAGGTTTGCTTGTCCCCACAATATGACATTTAAAATGACATAATATATGATGGAACCATTACTCATAAAACAGTTACAATACACCGATCAGCCATAACATTAAAACCACCTTCTTGTTTCTACACTCACTTACCATATAGAAGCACTTTGAAGCTCTACAATTACTGATTGTAGTCCATCTGTTTCCCTATATACCTTTTTAGCCTGCTTTCACCCTGTTCTTCAATGGTCAGGACCACCACAGAGCCGGTATTATTTAGGTGGTGGATCATTCTCAGTACTGCAGTGACACTGACATGGTGGTGGTGTGTTAGTGTGTGTTGTGCTGGTATGAGTGGATCAGACAGCAGCGCTGCTGGAGTTTTTAAATACCGTGTCGACTCACTGTCCACTCTATTAGACACTCCTACCTAGTTCATCCACCTTGTAGATGCTCAACCGGACGGCACGGTGGCTCAGTGGGAAGCACAGTTGCCTCACAGCAAGAAGGTCCTGGGTTCGATCCCCAGGTGGGATGGTCCAGGTCCTTTCTGTGTGGAGTTTGCATGTTCTCCCCGTGTCCGCGTGGGTTTCCTCCGGTTGCTCCGGTTTCCTCCCACTGTCCAAAGACGTGCAAGTGAGGTGAATTAGAGACGCTAAATTGTCCATGTTTGATATAACCGTGTGAACTGATGAATCTTGTGTAATGAGTAACTACCGTTTCTGTCATGAATGTAACCAAGGTGTAAAACATGACGTTAAAATCCTAATAAACAAACAAACACACTCAACCAAAAACATTTGTTTTTCCTGATGGCATTAAAAAGTTGGTACCATGCTAGGAAAAATGCATCAGAAGGTGACTATGTAGAGAAGTAATGAGGGGAGGATGCCCCGCAATGTGAATCCTGCCAATTATGCATCACAATTAAACACATATTGACTGAGTGCTTTAAATATCAAAGGGAAAGACAAAAATGATCCATAACCAGAACAATGAAATACATTTTTAACCTTGGAAAAACAGAAAAACTTCATTACAATTACTAAATTAGGAATATACATATAATATCAGAGACAACGTAACAGATACAAAACACCCACATATACCTTTCCTGCAGTGAAAATAACTCACAAGAGTAAACACGGCATTAAAAAGAAAATAAAAGAAAGAAAAGAGAAGTAATGTCATTTGTTTTTGAAATTCTTAATAAATAGAGTTAACCAAGTGCGGAAACTTTTTGAAGAACCCTCGTATTAACTATGCTACTGTATGGCGGTATATGAAAAATCCATACCGTACGACGAACCAAAACCGGTATACCGAATAAACCATCATACCGCCCAGCACTACTAGCAAATAATGGAATAAAACAAGGTCACAGTGATGTCATTGTTCGAGTCACACCTTTGAAAGTGAGTGATGTGTCACTCATACGGTCAGTCAAGAAACCAAATGAGTTAAAGGAAGAGAGGGTACTTATGGAAATGTATGCATCTTGAATGAACCAGTACAGACTACAATCCATTTAAGAGGTCAGAGGTCTTTTCAGAGCTCATTATTGATGGTCATTTTTCAACCTCAGGACCTGTAATAAACAGTGATGGACATCATCATTATAACGTCTATTGTAAGCACCCCTAAACTGTGGAGTGTAATAAACATCTTACATTTCCATCCTAGTGTCATCCTGCCATCCAATAATTCATTCTTAATAAACTCTAATTGCTCATATTAGTCGCAGTTGGACACGACAGTTGTCCGTAAAGTTAATTAAAAACACATTTTGTAAAACATTGTTCAATAATTTAACAACTTAATTTGAGTTCTACAACACTCATATCACTGCTGTTTGCACCACTCCCAAACTGGCTGAGGAGAGCCACAGACCAGCATGGTCGTATCTTTACACCAGCCAGTGGTGGAGTTTCACAAAGAGCTGTACAGCGCATGGTAAACCACACTGTATTCTATGTAAATCCTTCACTGTTCATACTGTCACCTCAACAGGATGGATGGATGGATGACAGGATGGATAGATGGGTAGGGAGGTGGATATTCTGACTTTTCACATAAGAATGCATAAAGAACATTTTTATGTTAAGCACATTGGCAGCAAGGCTAAATAAACACACTTGATAATTCATTTGTTTACTACATTAAGGGCTCTTTTTGGCCCTTTATCTATAAAGTCTATAAAGAGGCCACATTTGCAGTTACAGATGGATGGATGAAAGGATGAAAGGATTTAAGAATGTATGTATAAATTTAAGGATGGATGAATGAAATTAAGGATAGATGGATGGATTTAAGGATAGATGGATGGATTTAAGGATAGATGGATGGAGGGATTTAGAGATAGAAGGATTTGGATGGGTTTAAGGATGGATTTAAGGATGGGTGGGTGTATTTGAGCATGGATGGATGGATTTAGAGATGGATGTATGGACGGATGGAGGGATTTAGAGATGGATGGATTAAAGGATGGATGAATGAAATTAAGGATGGATGGATGGATTTAAGGATGGATGGATTTATGGATGGATGGATGGAGGGATTTAGAGACGGATGGATGGATTTATGGATGGATGGATGGAGGGATGGAGGGATTTAGAGATGGATGGATGGAGGGAGGGATTTAGAGATGGATGGATGGATTTATGGATGGATGAATGAAATTATTGATGGATCGATGTATTTAGGGATAAATGGATGGATGGAGGGATTTAGAGATGAATGGATTTAAGGATAGATGGATGGATTTAAGGATGGATGAATGAAATTAAGGATAAATTTAAGGATAGATGGATGGATTTAAGGATGGATGAATGAAATTAAGGATAAATTTAAGGATAGATGGATGGATTTAAGGATGGATGAATGAAATTAAGGATAGATTTAAGGATAGATGGATGGATTTAAGGATGGATTTAAGGATGGATGAATGAAATTAAGGATAGATTTAAGGATGGATGGATGGATGGATGGATGGAGGGATTTAGACATGGATGGATTTAAAGATGGATGGTTGGACAGATTTAGGGATGGATAGATTTCAGGATGGATGGAGGGATTTAGGTATTGATGGATGGATGTATTTAAGGACAGATGGATGGACGGATATAGGGATTTAAGGAGGGATGGATGGATGGATTTAAGGAGGGATGGATGGATGGATTTAAGGAGGGATGGATGGATGGATTTAAGGATGGATGGATGGATGGATTTAAGGATGGGTGAATAATATTAAGGATGATTTAAGGATGGATGGATGGACGGATATAGGGATTTAAGGAGGGATGGATGGATTTAAGGATGGATGGATGGATTTAAGGATGGGTGAATAATATTAAGGATGGATTTAAGGATGGATGGATGGAGGGATTTAAGGATGGATGGATGGATGGATTTAGAGATGGATGGATTCGGACAGATTTAAGGATGGATTTAAGGATGAGTGAGTGTATTTGAGGATGGGTGGATGGATGGATTCAAGGATGATTTAAGGAAGGATGGATGTATTTAAGGATGGATGTATTTAAGGATGGATGGAGTGATTTAGAGATGGATGGATGGATGGACGGACGGACGAACAGAGGGAGGGAGGGATTTAGGGATGGATGGATGGATTTGAGGATGGATGGATAGGTAGGTGTGTAGGTAGGTAGGTAGGTATTTAGGTAGGTAAGTAGGTATTTAAATAGGTGGGTATTTAGGTAGGATGGATGGATGGATAGATGGAGGGATGGATGGTTAGCTAGGTAAGTAAGTATGCAGATGGAGTCCTGCCTTTTCCCATAAGAACATATATAGAACATTTTTACTTCATGCATATTGGCAGCTAGACTGAATAAACACACCTGATAATTTGTATGTTTATTAAATTATGTTTGTAGATTTTTCTTTCCTTTATCTATCTAAATTTGAAACCACAGCCTATCAAGAGTCTGAAATGCCTCTGGTACACCTCATGTTCTTCACCCTGATCCACGTATTTGTTTGCCGGAGCAAACAGCTCTTTTTATTGACATGTTAACACGCAGCTCCAGCTGGTGAGAGTGGGTTTCATTTAATGAGAGCTGATCCACAGGCCTTAACTAACACACACTGTTTTATAAGTTTCCCACTGCAGCATGTTCAAAGCAAGCAGCAAGCAAAGCAGTCTGCTACAGGATGTAGATCTTCCCGCTTCCTCCTCTCTCTGCACAAACTTCCTGCATTAATTCATGAGAATAAGGAGCTGGGTAATCAGAGATCACGGTCCTGGCTTAAAGATCTAGCTAATAGATACCAGAGACACAGCTAAACTATGTGTGTGTTTACATGTGCGCCAGTAATCTGCTCATTACTGGATTGTAGTGGTTATCTGTAAATATGATACTTCAGTATGTGAAATCAGAGTAAAGCTGTTACTGGATCTCGAGATATCCTGTAAAGCCACCTGGATTTCAAAGCACTAATAGAATCAGTCAGCACATGTGTGCAGTTTAAGGAAGTAGCGTCGCTATAGGCTCTGAGAACTAATAGTCAACCTATCGTTTTTCTAAATTCAACACACAAAATACCATAAAGTTAACTGAGAATCGACATTGTTTGAACGTATGTTTAAAATAATTTACGATAATAGATAGATTTTTTTTATTATTGTCACATTTTCTGTTATTTATTTATTGGTTTATTTATTTTTTATTATTGCCACATTTTCTGCTATTCATTTATTTTTGCCATATTTATTTATTTCTGTCATATTTATTTTTTGGTCTTCTTGGTTATTAATTTAATTAATTGTTTTATTATATGTTTATTGCCACATTTATTTTTCTGTTATTTATTTATTTATTTATTTATTTATTTATTTATTTATTTATTTATTTATTTATTTATTTATTTATTTATTTATTTATTATTGCCACATTTTTGTTATTTATTTTTTCCATATTTATTTATTTATTTATTGCCACATTTGCCTTGGCTATGTGTTTAATTAATTGTTTTATTATTTATTTATTGCCACATTTTTCTGTTACTTAGTTATTACTGACATGTTTTATTTATTTGTTTATTTATTTATTTACTGCCACATTTCTTTTTGGTTATATATTTAATTAATAGTTTTTATTTATTGCCACATTTTCTGTTATGAATTTATTTGTGTATTTAATATTTTATTATTTATTTATTGCCACATTCTTTTTGGTTATGTGTGTAGTTAATTGTTTTATTATTTATTTATTGCCACATCTTTCTGTTATTGATTTATTTATTACTGCCATGTTTATTTATTTATTTATTGCCACTTTCTTTTTGGTTATGTATTTAATTAATTGTTTTATTATTTATTGCCACATTTTCTGTTATTAATTTATTTGTTTATTTATTTTTTCTGTTATTCATTTATTTATTATTGCCACATTTTCTGTTTATTTATTTCTGCCTTGATTTTTTATTTATTGTTTTGGTTATGTATTTAATAATTGTTTTATCATTTTTCTCTTATTTATTTATTACTGCCATGTTTATTTTTATTTTTTTTATTAAATATTTTATTATTTATTATTGCCACATTATTCTGTTATTTATTTATTACTGACAATATTTATTTATCTGTTTATTTATTTATAACTGTCACATTTTCTGTTATTTATTTATCTATCCATTTTTTCTCTTTTTGCCAATTTAGTCCTCTCCAATTCCCTTTTGTAATCCCTCTGCCATTGCACCATCCCAGTTTAGGCTTGAAATGGGCGCAGACCAGCACGCACATCCTTTCTTTCACCAGTCACACAGAGCCGAATCACAAACACATAGATAAAAGAAAATCATATGCTTCCGACTTTGCAGCAACAGTGTAGGGAAGGTCCTTTCCTGTTCCAGTATGACTGAAACATGAATAAATGCTTGGTTTAAAGAATCTCCAGTGGCCTGCACAGAGCCCTGACCTCAGCCCCACTGAAAAGTTTTGGAATGAAACGGAACATCAATTAAGGCTTTATTGACCAACGTGAGTGCCCAGCCATACGAATGCTTTTTGGAATGAATGGGCACAAATTCCCACACGGATTCAAAGTCAAGTGTTCCCAAAGTCATACTTTAAGCGTGTTCCGATCGAGTGTGTTCAGAAATTACTGAGACCTAAGACTTCCATTACGTACACCATGGCATGTGGTCACTTGTTAGGTCAGGCATTGATTTTGGACTTGGCTTGCTATTCGACATTCCTATTCATCCCAAATGTGTATGGGCTATTAAACCATGTCTATCCAGGAACACCTAAACTCAACATTAAACAGGGGTGTCCACTTACTTTTGGCCATGCCCCCATACAAGTGTGCGTGAGTTAAACTGGCCAAATAATGAAGGTCCTACACTGTTTCTCATCCCTGTTGTACGAGAGAAAGACTGAGAGAGAGGGGGGAGAGAGAGAGAATGAGAGAGATTAGGGCACCATGTAAGCCTCTCTCTTTGCCGGGACTGTTCCTCCTGTCATCACGTCTCTATCGGGCCTTTGACGGAGTGGGCAGCTGAGGACGAGGGTTTATGGTGTGTGACATGTTCCAGCGCCAGGCCGGCCCCTCCCTCGCACTCACCCCCTACAGGCAGCTTTTGTCTGGCCTAAATGGGGTTGGTTGCACCCCTTTAACTTTGATTTCCATTCGCCATTGTCCCGCATTGATGGGGAGGCTAACTCCATCTGGGCCTGCCTCGCATGGTGCCTCGCTTTCAAAAGGCATATGCTCCGTGCGCCGAGGAGCTCCACACCCGCCGAAGAATGGGCGAGCGATTAATGATACACACAAGAGAGAGGGAGAGAGAGAGAAAGAGAGAGCAATATTGCTTCATTCATGCTCTTATTGTGTGGGTTTTACTTACATGTGATGGGTTGTTTTATGTGCGGGCAGGAGCGCAGAAGCGCCCAGACAAAGGCCCCCGCTGCCACGATGGAGCTTTAAATCGCATTCAGACTGTTCGCCTCCTGAACTGTGTAAACTCACGCATGCATTTCACATCCAGGGAGAACAGCTTGCCTCCCTCCGCCTCTCGCACGGACCGGACGGACGAAATCCGTCTCTCGCGAGCGGGTCGTGACTTCGAAATGGAAACGTTCCGAATTTTATGTCGGAATTGTGTGAAAACAAACACTGATCCCGGAGATGGCCTCGCCACCTCGGGATGGGACGGGCGATCTGTCTTTAGATCAATTTCTTCGCCTCCTCCTAACACCCGAGACCCTTTTTTCCTTGTTTCTCCGCTCGGTCGATCTATTTCAAAGCATCAGAGCCGTCTGTTCTAATGAAAGGTCAGTTATAATAGCCCCGGGGGCTTACAGCTACCCCGACAACCCCACCCCCCGTCCCATCCCGACCGGGCCCGAGCCTCGTCCAGCTTAAGCGAGGGGATTCGGCGGAAAGGGGAGGGGGGTGCGGTTTAGAGCCGGCTGCGCAGGCCAAGGCCGGTTTTGCGAGGGTATTTAGACGCTCTGAAAGGAGGGGCGTCGGATCAAATAGGAGCAAACAGAAGGAGGTCTCCAGGGAGGAGCAGAAGCCCTGCTCCATTTTATAGACTCCCCTGAAAGAAAGTGATTACACATCATTATCCAATTGAAGCTGATTGATGGAGAGGGGTCAGAGCAATATAGCTCATAGCAGCGTGGGGAAGGGGTGGGGGCCAGACAAGCCAGGAGAAGAAGGGGACAATGACTGGATTGTCACCCTGGGAGAAAAAGGACGGAGGGGCGCGGAACGGAGAGGGCACTCGAGTCTCGCCAGATGAAAGATGTGGGGTTTTCCTCTCAGCGGAGGTTCAAGTGGTACAACAAGTGCTGATGGAGGGCGAGATGAGGGGCCCCACTGCTGCACTGTTAGCATGGCCTGAAATTAGCCCTGAGAGATAAGAGACACTATGGTTCACTCTCTCTCTCTTGCTCGCTTGCTCACTCTCAGTGTGTGTGTGTGTGAAGAGGAAGCAATTTGTGTGCTCGCGGAAGGATAGCAAATGAGAGTTATTTGTAATAGGAAATTGAGATTAGGCTTTAATGGTCGGATTATAGCGGCTGACTGACTCATAATACAATGCAATAATACTAAAATAATAATAATAATAATAATAATTGAAAATATTTACTCGCTTTGCCTCCCGTCAACTCATAATTATAACAACAATTTGAGGTTAACAAAGATGGGTTAAAACAAATTACATTTTGATGGATACGCTGGCTTGTGGCTCTAGCAATATATCTCAGTATAAGTATATTTCTCAATACACACATCTGTACATAACTACATACTGTATATATACAGTCCTAATATATATATATATATATATATATATATATATATATATTAGGACTGTCGTTTAATGTGTTAATTAACGCAATTAACACGTTAAAATTTTTAATCTAACTATTTTTATTTGGCTGTTTGTGCCACGTAAATATGTGTCTCTGTGGTAATGAACTGTATTTCAGATGAATTAGGATGTAAAGCGCATGAACTGTACACAGAACTTTATAAACACTGCTGTTAAATGGATCACACTGGACTGTTTATAGCAGTATGTCCAAAGTCCGGGGTGTTCTGTCGACACCGGATCGGATTTCATACGGCCCGCATCTTCTGTTTTAAACTGCATTACTTGTGACCCGCCAGCGCAGTCAAACACAAAAAAGTAATAAATTCTCGTCGCTGTCCGATGAAAAACTACTTTTAGCGGTTTTCACTATTTTTGCGTGTTGATGAAAAGATGAATGAAATCACGCAATCTCTGTAACGAGTATCTCCATTGGCTGCTAGAGCTGCCCATCAAAACCGCGTAGCTCCGCCTCCCTTCCCTCAGGTACTGTTTGAGACAGAAGTGAAACTGCGTGATGTTTCATCTCTACAGTTTATTCAGGTTATTCTATCACATGGTTATAAACATGATTTATACTTGTGATGTTTGTAGTTTTTTAAAAACACATTTGTATCTGATATTTAAATGGACTAAGAGTTTACATGGACTGTTTTAATTAACACTTTTTATAGCTACAGTCAATAACTTATAGATAATGTCTGGTAACTTGATTGTTTTAGGTATTTATAGGTGTTTAAATGGTAATTTAGAACAATATTTTCCAGTTAAGTTTCTGCACAACACAGTATTAAAAGCTTTTCTTAATAGATCTATGACATTTTTTTTTGGGGGGGGGTCTAGGGTCCAGGGTCCTCCACGACATGAACTCAACCACTCACCTCACTGCCCCCCCAAACCCCCACCTCCCCCCTGGCTGCACTGGCCAAGTCATTTTTATTATATTACAATTTTTTCGTTAAGTTTAACTAAAAAAACTAAAACTGTATAACTATATATCACAATACATATATCTCCATATAACTATACAGTATATCACAATACATATATCTCTATATAACTATAAATCACAATACATCTATCTCTATATAACTATTACAATACATCTTTCTCTATATAACTACAGTGGTGCCAAAAAGTATTTAGTCAGCCCCTGATTGTGCAAGTTCTCCTACTTAGAAAGATGAGAGAGGTCTGTAATTTTCATGTAATTTTTGTAACATAACCTTTGTTGGCAATGACAGAGGTCAAACGTTTCCTGTAAGTCTTCACCAGGTTTGCACACACTGTAGCTGGTATTTTGGCCCATTCCTCCATGCAGATCTCCTCTAGAGCAGTGATGCTTTGGGGCTGTCGCTGGGCAACACGGACTTTCAACTCCCTCCACAAATTTTCTATGGGGTTGAGGTCTGGAGACTGGCTAGGCCACTCCAAGACCTTGAAATGCTTTTTACGGAGCCACTCCTTCGTTGCCCGAGCGGTGTGTTTGGGATCATTGTCATGCTGGAAGACCCAGCCACGTTCCATCTTCAATGCTCTCACTGATGGAAGTACAGTGTATCACAGAAGTGAGTACACCCCTCACATTTCTGCAGATATTTAAGTATATCTTTTCATGGGACAACACTGACAAAATGACACTTTGACACAATGAAAAGTAGTCTGTGTGCAGCTTATATAACAGTGTAAATTTATTCTTCCCTCAAAATAACTCAATATACAGCCATTAATGTCTAAACCACCGGCAACAAAAGTGAGTACACCCCTTAGTGAAAGTTGCTGAAGTGTCAATATTTTGTGTGGCCACCATTATTTCCCAGAACTGCCTTAACTCTCCTGGGCATGGAGTTTACCAGAGCTTCACAGGTTGCCACTGGAATGCTTTTCCACTCCTCCATGATGACATCACGGAGCTGGCGGATATTCGAGACTTTGCGCTCCTCCACCTTCCGCTTGAGGATGCCCCAAAGATGTTCTATTGGGTTTAGGTCTGGAGACATGCTTGGCCAGTCCATCACCTTTACCCTCAGCCTCTTCAATAAAGCAGTGGTCGTCTTAGAGGTGTGTTTGGGGTCATTATCATGCTGGAACACTGCCCTGCGACCCAGATTCCGGAGGGAGGGGATCATGCTCTGCTTCAGTATTTCACAGTACATATTGGAGTTCATGTGTCCCTCAATGAAATGTAACTCCCCAACACCTGCTGCACTCATGCAGCCCCAGACCATGGCATTCCCACCACCATGCTTGACTGTAGGCATGACACACTTATCTTTGTACTCCTCACCTGATTGCCGCCACACATGCTTGAGACCATCTGAACCAAACAAATTAATCTTGGTCTCATCAGACCATAGGACATGGTTCCAGTAATCCATGTCCTTTGTTGACATGTCTTCAGCAAACTGTTTGAGGGCTTTCTTGTGTAGAGACTTCAGAAGAGGCTTCCTTCTGGGGTGACAGCCATGCAGACCAATTTGATGTAGTGTGCGGCGTATGGTCTGAGCACTGACAGGCTGACCCCCCACCTTTTCAATCTCTGCAGCAATGCTGACAGCACTCCTGCGCCTATCTTTCAAAGACAGCAGTTGGATGTGACGCTGAGCACGTGCACTCAGCTTCTTTGGACGACCAACGCGAGGTCTGTTCTGAGTGGACCCTGCTCTTTTAAAACGCTGGATGATCTTGGCCACTGTGCTGCAGCTCAGTTTCAGGGTGTTGGCAATCTTCTTGAAGCCTTGGCCATCTTCATGTAGCGCAACAATTCGTCTTTTAAGATCCTCAGAGAGTTCTTTGCCATGAGGTGCCATGTTGGAACTTTCAGTGACCAGTATGAGAGAGTGTGAGAGCTGTACTACTAAATTGAACACACCTGCTCCCTATGCACACCTGAGACCTAGTAACACTAACAAATCACATGACATTTTGGAGGGAAAATGACAAGCAGTGCTCAATTTGGACATTTAGGGGTGTAGTCTCTTAGGGGTGTACTCACTTTTGTTGCCGGTGGTTTAGACATTAATGGCTGTATATTGAGTTATTTTGAGGGAAGAATAAATTTACACTGTTATATAAGCTGCACACAGACTACTTTTCATTGTGTCAAAGTGTCATTTTGTCAGTGTTGTCCCATGAAAAGATATACTTAAATATCTGCAGAAATGTGAGGGGTGTACTCACTTCTGTGATACACTGTAGGTTTTGGCTAAAAATCTCACGATACATGGCCCCGTTCATTCTTCCCTTAACACGGATCAGTCGTCCTGTCCCCTTTGCAGAAAAACAGCCCCAAAGCATGATGTTTCCACCCCCATGCTTCATAGTAGGTATGGTGTTCTTGGGTTTTTCTTCTTCCTCCAAACACGACGAGTTGAGTTTTTACCAAAAAGTTCCATTTTGGTTTCATCTGACCACATGATATTCTCCCAATCCTCTTCTGGATCATCCATATGCTCTCTGGCAAACTTCAGACGGGCCTGGACATGTACTGGCTTAAGCATGGGGACACGCCTGGCACTGCAGGATTTGAGTCCCTCTCTGCGTAGTGTGTTACTGATGGTAGCCTTTGTTACTTTGGTCCCAGCTCTCTGCAGGTCATTCATCAGGTCTCTCCGTGTAGTTCTGGGATTTTTGCTCACCGTTCTCATGATCATTTTGACCCCACGGGATGAGATCTTGCGTGGGGCCCCAGATCGAGGGAGATTATCAGTGGTCTTGTATGTCTTCCATTTTCTTACAATTGCTCCCACAGTTGATTTATTCACACGAACCTGTTTGCCTATTGTAGATTCACTCTTCCCAGCCTGGTGCAGGTCTACAATATTCTTCCTGGTGTCCTTCGACAGCTCTTTGGTCTTGGCCATGGTTTAGTTTGGAGTCTGACTGTTTGAGGCCGTGGACAGGTGTCTTTTATACAGATAACGAGGTCAAACAGGTGCCATTAATACAGGTAACGAGTGGAGGACAGAAGAGCTTCTTAAAGAAGAAGTTACAGGTCTGTGAGAGCCAGAAATCTTGCTTGTTTGTGGGTGACCAAATACTTATTTTCCACCATAATTTACAAATAAATTCTTTAAAAATCCTACAATGTGATTTCCTGAATTTTATTTTCTCATTTTGTCTCTCATAGTTGAAGTGTACCTATGATGAAAATTACAGACCTCTCTCATCTTTCTATAAGTAACTATATATCACAATACATCTATCTCTATATAAATGTATTTATCACAATACATCTATCTCTATATAACTATATATCACAATACATCTATCTCTATATAAATGTATACATCACAATACATCTATCTGTATATAAATGTATATATCACAATACATCTATCTCTATATAAATGTATATATCACAATACATCTATCTCTATATAACTATATATCACAATACATCTATCTCTATATAACTATATATCACAATACATCTATCTCTATATAAATGTATATATCACAATACATCTATCTCTATATAACTATATATCACAATACATCTATCTCTATATAAATGTATACATCACAATACATCTATCTCTATATAAATGTATATATCACAATACATCTATCTGTATATAAATGTATATATCACAATACATCTATCTCTATATAAATGTATATATCACAATACATCTATCTGTATATAAATGTATATATCACAATACATCTATCTCTATATAACTATATATCACAATACATCTATCTCTATATAAATGTATATATCACAATACATGTCATAAAATGCCACTTTTCCTGGACATTTTAATCTGTCCTGGTGAACTTTCCATTTCATTTAGAACCAAGGTAGCATTACTGATAGAACCCTTTTACCTGATACGTGCAGCGTGAGGTAGAACAATCTCTCAGACACTGGATTGGCTAAAATGTAAGTTCAAATTTTAATGCTTTAAATTGTTATAAAAAACTTAATTGACCCACAAATGATTGATTATCACTGGTTTTACTGGACTGCTGACAGGGCTTTGGTTTTTGAATGGAATCAGTTTTATGTCAAATATTACTTGATAAATCAGTGTATTTGATGACTATTTCACATGAATGCATATTCGTGTTGTGGTGTACTTTGGGATTGTGGCTCACGCTTCTAAGATGCATCATTTACTGAAGATACTCAAGTCATGTGGAGAGACAAACGGACAGAGACGTATAAGAGAACCCGACCAGAGCCCAAGTTAGGAAAGTACTGTGTAAGAGATGACGCCAGTCAACAAAACTGGCACTGATTTTAATCCTGACAGATGTGATCCCCCTTAGGAATGGTTAAGACTTTTTACATCCTCTGTACATTCTATTTACCCCACAAGCTCTGCACCCCAAGCAGCACCAGCCCACCGGGGTAATTAGCAGAGCACAAAGCCACCAGCCACATCAAAGCGCTTCCAGTATGCTGTAATGCTGTAGTATGCGGCTTAACGTACACACATACGTCGTAGCTGTTAAACTTTTCAGACAGGATCTAGTAATCATGCATGTTAGTATACAGTGCTTTATTACTTTGATCTCTTCATTAAAAACTGTCAACTATTGTTTTCATTCAATCGCACAAAACGATCTGTTAGCATATGTGTTTTCTGCGTATTAATAATCGGGACTATTCATGGGGGGAAGGAGGGGGTTATATAAAGACTTTGTTAGAGTCAAGCAGCAGATCTGTCTTGTGACTACAAGTAGCCTTGTGCAACTTGCGTAGCTCCAAAGTTGGAATGGAATGCAGTAATTTACCTCTTGAGGGAAAATGCTAATGCTAATGCTTGTGACCTTTTGTAAATAAAACTCCACACAAAAAGCCCTGTATGAGAGAGCTTAGCTGCACTAATTCTGCTGTACTTGAGGAGAAAAAACAAACCCTAATGTAAACATTTGGAAGCATGGACTAAAATTAGTTAATGACTATTAGTCAAGAGCCTTAATGACCCAAAGAAAATGAACTCATGTTGCTTTGCTCATGGTAAAGTCCATACCTGGACTTTAGAAGTAGCCATTTGTTGGTGACGTCTGAGCCAAGTTTTTGAACGCTGAGAGTCTACTTGCAATTAAGTCCAATCCAATATTCCATCCTGAAGGGTCAGCTTTCTCTGATAACACAGTAAATGTTGTGATGTCCATCCAGCTTATTCTTGGACTTCCTTGTCATCCACAAGTTCTGTCATAACTGCGTTCAACGTTTTAATGTTGGTGCCACTTCACATGCCAAGAAGTATTGCATGAGGGATCTTCAAACAGTTTCCACACTTTTAAATTTTGCTTGTAAACGGTGAGGGATGAAGGAGTAGTAATTGTTTGTGTTTGAGAGACTGAGAAAGCGTATAGTCCGGATTTAGCGCCACATGATTTCCATTTTTTTCTTTTTGGACCGCTCAAATAAGCTTTATTAAGAGGAAGAAGATTTTCATGTGATGATGATGTGAAAGCAGCGGTGCATCAGTGGCTACGCCCTCAACCAAAAACGTTAACAAGTTGGTACGACGCAGGAAAAATGCATCGGAAGGTGATTATGTAGAAAAGTGATGTCATTTGTTTGTGAAATTCCTAAATAAATAAGAGGGGCGGCACGGTGGCTAAGTGGGTAGCACTGTCGCCTCACAGCAAGAAGGTCCTGGGTTCGATCCCCAGGTGGGCCGGTCCGGGTCCTTTCTGTGCGGAGTTTGTTCTCCCCGTGTCTGCGTGGGTTTCCTCCGGGAGCTCCGGTTTCCTCCCACAGTCCAAAAACATGCAGTCAGGTTAATTGGAGACAGTAAATTGCCCTATAGGTGAATGGGTGTGTGTCCACCGCCCTGCGATGGACTGGTGCCCCGCCCAGGGTGTTACTGTGTGCCTTGCACCCATAGAAATGCTGGGATTATCTCCAGCACCCATTATTAATAATAATAAACAATAAAATAAAAATGACATAATAATAATAGTAATAAATAATAATAATAATAAAAATGACAAAATAATAAATTAATAAATAAATAATAATAACAATTAATAATGATAATAATAATAATAATAATAATACAAATGACAAAATAATAAATACATAGATAATAATTTATAATAATAATAAAAAAATGACAGAATAATAAATAAATAAATAATAATAATAAAAATGACAAAATAATAAATAATAATTATTATAATAATTATTATAATAATTATTATTATTATTATTATTGTAATAATTATTGTAAGTTGACAGTATTAAATTATTATGTCATGTCAGTTTCCTAACAATTAGGAAATTATTGTAAATACTTTTTTTTTTTTTTTTTTTTTTTTTTTTTTTTTTTTTTTTACATTTTTCTTACTGGACCAATTTTTCTAACACTGGGTTTTATGTGCTGTGGTCTGAGGAGACTGACCGGGTATTTCCGAGGCCCACACTGAGCTGTTTATGGCCTTTAGACTAATCTGGAAGGAAATAAGTGTCTGTATGCTAAGATGAGAGCAATCACATGAGTCTAGACCCCTTACTAAGAACCCTCTATACACACACACACACACACACACACACACACACACACACACTTGCACCACCATGCCTGTGTCATCCTAAAGGAATCTCTCTAATGAATGCCTATTAAAAACAAAGCAGATCCCAGAGCTTCCATCACACTTCCTGTCTCCCCTGGACTGACGCTGAGCAGACAAACCCAGCCTTGCAGTTCACCGTCTGGGACAAGAGACTCAGTGCCAGTATGGGAAAGTCATACAACATTACAAAAGCTACAAAAGTATTACCTGTATAAACAGTGTTATACATATGTAGTGAGTAGCTAATTGGATGTAATAGTTTTCTGATAATAGATCCATAACTTTATGTACAAATCTAAATTCAAACATGTTCTCACAGTAGGTGACTATCAGGCACAGCAGTGTTGTTGGGTTTTTTAAACGTTTGCCTTTTTAAACACTTTAATGTCAATGATGGGAGGAGAAAAGAAGTCCTCAAACCAGAACTATAGAGCCAATATTAATCTGTAATTAGAAGTTCCACTGATAAAAGCCTAGTAAAAAACACACAGTTTAGTGGGCATGAAAAAGGAAATGGGTCTAGTCTCAATCTGTACATCTAAAGAAGTGCTAACAGGGTGTCTAGTACGTTTAAACAGTATTTTAAAATCCCAACAACACTGCTGTACATGGTATACTCATACGGGTCTGTTCGAAAACCTAGAGAGCTGCCTTGCTGCGTACTGCCTACCTAGGCAGCTGCCTAAGTAGAAAGGTTTCTAATAAGACTCATAAGGCAGATTATTAAGATACACTACTTAGACAGTGATTATGGCAGTTATCTAATAAAATTTTTACCCAATTGCATCATGCTTTCTCTTTACTGGTGCTGACCCCCACCCCTGATTGAGGAGAGCGAACAGACACACGTCCCCTCCGATAAGTGAGCAGTAGCCGACTGCATCTTTTCACCTGCACCAGCCGAGTTCATGCTTCATCGCAGCACCTGTTAGTGGGTGGGATATATCAGGCAGCAAGTGAACATTTTATCCTCAAAGTCGACGTGTTAGAAGCAGGAAAAATGAGCGAGCGTGAGGATTTGAGCCAGTTCGACTAGGGCCAAATTGTGATGGTTAGACGACTGGGTCAGAGCATCTCCAAAACTGCTGGGGTGTTCCCGGTCTGCAGTGGTCAGTATCTATCAGAAGTGGTCCAAGGAAGGAACAGTGGCTCATTGATGCACGTGGGGAGAGAAGGCTGGCCTGTTTGGTTCAATCCAACAGACGAGCTACTGTAGCTCAAATTGCTGAATACGTTAATGCTGGTTCTGGTAGACGGGTCAGCAAAAGAGGGACCAATACAATATTAGGAAGGTGGTCATAATGTTATGCCTGATCGGTGTATGTACCTGATAGCTGTACCTAACTGGTTTGCTCTGTTAGCATACTGCATAGGTTACATCATATTGCTATGTAATCTTGCAACAAAGTGCTAATTGACATGCTAATTTATGACGCATGCTGTTAATTAACAAACAGTCAAATACAACCTGCCAAAGGTTGCCAAGCGTGTTTAAATACCACCCCAAATTCAAGGTCTTTTACTCTCAAAATTCAAATAAGGCACAATAAATGGGAATCGCTCTGCTTTAGCTTTGTTTGAGGAGAAATATGAAGTGTGAAATTAGTTTAGCAGTCGCTGGATTTATCGTACGTTTCACGTTCACCAAAGTACGATAAAAATAAGTGTTTATATAAATCACTTGAAGTAGTTTGAGGAGACGAAAAAATAAACACAAGCTCGTGCAATGCTTTATCAAAACCAGGGTGTGTTTCCACAAAATCCGTCTGTGGCGAGATCTCCTTCCCGTTACAGTTAGCGGGATAATTGGAAATGAAGGAGTATTAACTCCGATGGGAGTAGCGGCGGGAATTAAATATGTTAATCCCCCCCCCCAAAAAAGGTAAATAGCCTTCGCAATACAATAACCAATTTTCAGGATCTCCCCCAAGGACATGCTCGTCTTTGAAGCAACACGGTCTCGAGCGTTCCACAAAGTTCTCAAGGTCATCCCCACGGCGCGGGCTGCCTCGCTGCCCCTCGGCCGACTTCTAACCTGTTCTTCAAACGCCTGCGTGTCGCACATCATTACTCTCCCTTCCTCCAGAGAACACTTACTGCCATGTGTTCATCTGCCACCTAATTATATCACCCAGCTGAAAGTCACGGCGGTACAACTTTGCAGTACAGTGCGTGTGCTAGGCTTTGTGTTTGTGCACGCACGCGTGTCTGGGGATTTATTAAGCTTTTTCAACAATACATACAGAATTGTATATTTATTATATTATATTATATTATTATTATTTTTCTCCTAATCTAATCATTGCTAATTTCCCTATTGCAACTCTCTTGCCGCTTGTACCACCCCCACGTTGGCCAACAAGGGCTGAGGCTGTCAGGCAGTCGCCAGCCTCAAGTTTTCACCAGCCAGCGATGGAGTCTCACGGAGGGTCATACAGCGTATGGTCCAAGATGCTATGAATACGCCCTTACTAGTGCAGGTGCCTCAACTAGTCGTTTGTTTGGATGCCTGGCTATATCACTAGAACTGGCTGAAGAGAGCTTCTGAGACTTACAAGCAGTCACCAGCCTCAAGTTTTCACCAGCCAGCGATGGAGTCTCACGGAGGGTCAAACAGCGTATGGTCAAAGGTGCTATGAATGCGCCCTTACTAGTGCAGGTGCTTCTACCAATTGCTCGTTTGGACGCCTGGCTAGGTTACTAGAACTGGCTAAAGAGAGGGTTAGGGTTAGCGAAACGTGTTACCTTTAGAAAGTTATGCTACGGCCTTTGCGAACTATCCAGCACTCGTTTAGAGGAGCCTTTCAAACAGTCGCCAGCCTCAAGTTTTCACCAGTCAGCGACGGAGACTCACGGATGGTCGTACAGCGTATGGTCAAAGATCCAACAAGTCGCTTGTTTGGTTGCTTGGCCAGGTTGCTAGAACTGGCTGAATATAGGGCGTCTCCAGCCACTTTTTTTTACCTGGCAGTGGTAGATTCTTGTAGCAAGACATACTCCCTCCCTCAGACATGGCCTGTGCCTGTTGGCTTGTTGGACATCCTATCCCAAACCCAAGGGCAATGATATGGAATTGGCCCCACTTTTGCACCTTTGTCAAAAGAGCACTTGTGATGAGTTAGAGCTTTGGGCTATCAATCGGAAGATTGCCGGTTCAAATCCAGGCTCTGCTGTGCAGCACCTGTTGGGTCCTTGAGAAGGGCTCTCACCCCTGTCTGCTCCAGGGGTGCTGTACAATGGCTGGAACAGCAGTAACTGGGGGAAATGTTACTGGAGTTACGAAAGTTATTGGAACAGCAGTAACTGGGGCAAATGGGTGTGACCAAAGCACCAGAACTGGATGAGCAGAAGTAGTTTCACATACTTTTGACAATAGAATTTTGATTCTATATGTGGTAATACATGCAATAGCGCTGTTAAAAATAGTTGAGCATAGTTTGAGGCATCGAATGTATTATATACACAGAAATATCATAGAGCACAGAATGTCATGTCAGGCCTTCTGAAGAATTCTTCTCTGCTTCTAAAAGCGAATGTCTTGAATGCAGAGAAACATTAAAGTGAAGTCATTTACTGAAGAATGCGGGGCATAAAACCACAGACCATTCCAATAATGGCATTATTGTGGACTTGCAGACGATCTGCACTGTCGCTCTCCTGAAAGCACTTGGGCATCAGTAGAAATGCAATAAAAAAAACTATGTTTTTGATGTAATTCAAAGCAATAAACCTTGTTTTTGTGCCATGAAAATTCATTATTTAACTATTTTGTTCAGATGATTGCCACAAGTGGGAGGCTCGGTGACTGATGAACTGGCAACCTGTCCTGGGTGTTGCCAAGGAACCCAAATTTTACTATGTGCACCATTCCTTTTTAACTAAAACCTGCACAGATTGTGATTCCCCGTTGCTGTAATACATTTTCCTAACATGATGCTACCACCACCATATTTTACAGCAGGATCATACTTGATGGGCTCATCATACTTAGATTTGCAGTACGTCATACATCCAACTTAGAATTTAGCTTTAGTCTGCTTAGGCTACAGGACTTTCTGCAACTATTTTGGGATGTGTTGCAAGTAAAAATAATTAGAAATATATGAATTAAAAATAAATTAGAAATTAGAAATAATATTTTTTTTATTTTATTAAAAATAAAGTAGAAATTAGAACTTTTATTCTATTTTATTATTTAATGAATTATTATTATTATTATTATTATTATTATTTATTTTGCAACAGGACTTCCTGCAACTTTTTTGGGATGTGTTGCAAGTAAAAATAATTAGAAATATATTAATATTAATAAATTTTATATTAATTATGTTATTTTTTAATTGTATTTATTTGTATTCTATTTTATTATTTAATAAATTATTTTATTATTTATTTATTTATTTATTTTGCAACAGGACCTCCTGCAACTTTTTTGGGATGTGTTGCAAGTAAAAATAATTAGAAATATATTAATATATTAATTAATTTTATATCAATTATTTTATTTTTTAATTGTATTTATTTTTTATTCTATTTTATTATTTAATAAATTATGTTATTATTTTTTTCATATATTTATTTTGCAACAGGACTTCCTGCAACTTTTTGGGGATGTGCTGCAAGTAAAAATAAATAGAAATTATATTAATTACAAATAATGATAAATTAGAAATATATTAATATATTAATTAATTAATTGTATATTATTTTATTTGTATTTTTTTAGTTTTCATTTTTATTTCATTTTATTATTTATTCAATTATTTATTTATTTTTATTTATTTATTTTGCAATTGCAATTCTTCCATATAGAACCTTTGGTATAAAAATACTCTGATCTTAATCACATGATCTTAATATGACCAAAAGTCAAAAGTGTGCCTATTGTTAGTCAGGCCTTGTATTAAATGAGCACCAATTCTCAGACACATACTCTAAAATCTTGTGAGAATGCCTTCCCAGACAAGTGGTGGTTGTTATAGTCACAGTACTGACTGTAACATCTGTGGCTCTGTACACTTTGTCAACCCCCTGTACCCAATCCTGTCCGAGGTGGGACAAGCCACAAGTCACGACAGGTTGTTGGGCGGCCAGGAGGACATGAAGGCTGTGACGTATGGTGTAGACCAACAGAACTTGAATACTGATAATGAGCTGAATGTGTCACAACAAAGTGTGTGTATGGAGCAGCAGCATCACAGACCAAGCAAAGTGCCCATGCTAACACCCGTCCACTTTCAAAAGCACCTACAGTGGTCAGCAGGCATCAGAAATGGATATTGGAGCACCGGTCTAATGGTCAGAAAACCTATTTTCTCCAAGGACATGTGGATATCCGTGCACATGTGCATTGCAGGATGATCCACCTTAAAACATACCTTGAAAGTGAAAGTGACCTACTGGTAATACCCTGGTACTAGGTATTGGCTCATGTGTGTATACATTTAAGGAACTTTAATGTAATTTAAGGTACTTTATAGATAAAATCATTAAAGTTAGGAAAAAGAAAAACGGAACAAAAAAAAAGTAAGATTAATAAATAAATAAAATAAATACAATTATATATATTTTATGTATTTCTGTATATTTTTTTCTATATTTATATATTTTAATTATTATTAATAATTAATAATTATTAACACTATTATTATTTATTTTAATTATTTTATTTTTTATTTTATTATTATTATTTTATTATTTTAATTTTTTTATGGAAACCAGAGCTTCATTATTTACTGATAACCGTATCCTCTCTCGTGCCAGCTGGGCAGATTTTCAGCATGTTGCCAGCTTTTATTGGCTTTACCCTTGATGAGCTGTAGATGCATCTGACAATGGCGATGACAGGAAATGAGCACAGGGTAAATCTAGGTGAGCAGCGCTGCATGCAGTTCCGACAGGAAGTTAAGTTTAGTGGACTGGCGCGCCGGGAGGAAGCCATTACGAGCTCGTCTAATGGTCTCCAAGTACAGGAACGTAGTTACACACTTCACGCAGCTGCCCGGGACATGAGCACACACCAACCTGCTCCGGGAACACCAGTATTAAATATCTCTGTTCTTCGATTTGCACGTCAGACACGACTGAGGGGAATTAATTCGTTATAACTCTGGCGTCCTGTCCACACACAGATCTTAATTAAAACCAGAGCCTGTCGTACTAGTGAAGCGTTTAAAGTTATAGTCATCTTAGATCACGGGGGAAAAGAAAGAATTTGGGAAACAGCCAAGGGCTGGAAATAACAGAAGCAGTCATTTTATTCATACAGCAATAGAGCTGCATAATTGTTTCTGTCAACCACTGTGTGATAACTGATTTCACAAGCTAAAAGCAGTTACCATGGCTATATCCCCTGCTACACACACTTCAGAAGGTGATGGGGAAAGGCGATAGCATTTATCACCTCCTTCATTATCCCCTCGTGTGAAAATTGGTTCACACACATAATTGTTACTCTGTAGTCATTTTCAGAGGCAGATGAGATCCGATATTTTCATACACTGTCGGCACGTCTCGTCTGTACCGTAACGTATATGAACCATGAGCAACACCCATAATTAAATAATCAGAAAATGTTCTATATAAATGGAGTTTACTGTTGTTCACTTAGCAATAGAGTCTTAACTGACCCAGTCTGTTTTAATGGAATTTAGATTTTTTTTTTAATGTTTTGATTTTTATGTATTTAATATATTTTTTTATATATTATTTTATTAAACATTTTATTTCATTTATTTATTATGTTGATTATTATTTTTTTTACATTTATTTTTGCATTTATTGTTTATCGAATTTACATTCGATTTGTATTTATTTATTTATTTATGTAATATACTTTATTATATATTTTATTATTATTTTATTTTTATTTATTATTTTTATTATTATTTTAAATCTGTATTGATTTTTTTTATTAGTTTTATTTAATATATTTTATACATTTATTTTATTTAATATTTTACTATTATTTTTTTGGCAACTTTTTTTGCATTTTTTCATTCAATTACCCTTGCATTTTATTTCCTCTACTTTTGCTGACCGAGGAAAGTCATGAATGACACATGCCCCCTCTGTGGCGGGTTCATATGGAGATCTGTAAAGCGCACGAAGAGTCACTCATAAATCTCCTTTTTTATTTATTTAAATTATTTATTTATTTTAAGATTTTAGATATGTACAAACTTTAAAAAAGGATGAATTGGGTTTGGAGACCATTCATTATTATTATTTTAATATTATTAAATGTAAACCCAACTCCACTTTTTTATTTATGTACATAATAAAAACAGATAAAAAGGAATTTTATTTAATTATTAATTTATTTTCAGATGTTAGATATGTACAAATATTAAAAAAGAAAACTGAATTGGGTTTGGAGGCCATTCATTATTATTAATATTTTAATATTATTAAATGAAATTTAATAGTTGGTTAAAAATAAATAGTGCACTCCCAACCCAACTTAACACTTTTTATTTATTTTTGTACATAATAACAACATCTAAAAAGATAAAAAAAAAAAAAAAAAATTTTTTTTTTCATTTTCAGATGTTAGATATGTACAAACATTAAAAAAAGATGAATTGGGTTTGGAGGCCATTCATTATTATTTTAATATGGTTAAATGTATTTTAATAATTGTTTAAAAATGCTGCTTTCATCCCAACTTTTCATTTTTTTATTTTTGTACATATTATAAACAGCTAAAATGTTATTATTTAAATCTTTTTTTTCAAATGTTAGATATGTGCAAAAAGTAAAAAAATAATACATTAGGTTGATAGGCCATTTTTATTTATTTTAATTATTGGTAAAAAAATAAATAATGTGCTCCCTACTTTACTTTGCACTTTTTTATGTACATAATTAAAAACAGCTAAAAAAGATTTAAGATTTTTTTTGTATTTAAATATTAATATGTGCAAAATTAAATAAAAGGATAAGGTTGAGAGGCCATTTATTATTATTATTGTTATTGTTATTATTAATATTATTATTATTATTATTATTAACTTTCCACTTTTTTGTACAAAAAATAAATGTTATTTATTTAATTATTTATTTTGAGATATGCTCACAAAATTTTAGAAAGGATAAATTGGGTTATTTCAATATTTTTTCACTTATTTTTTATGTAGATTACTGGGCAATGCCAAATAAATAAGTGTTAATTTTTCTGCACTACAATACACAGCTTTGTTTTAATTTTGTTTTAATTATCTCTGCATCTCAGAATCTTTTCATTGCATTGCTAAACAGTGTCATTCAAATTTTAATCTGCAGACCTCAACCTTTAATACAAAGAACGAACATGTCCCCACTGCTACATGTACTGTTGGTATATTTTTATCTGTCATTTTTAATACACTTTTAAAAAAGTGCGCACATCTTCATGCTTAAGCGCTCAGGGTTTCAGCACTCAGGGTTAATGTTGAGTCTTTCTATACTTCTACCTCTCCTGGTGTCACATAGGGACCCACGCCAGAGATCAAGAGCTGGGTCAGTCCATGAGCACTAAAAGCAAGAGTGCTTTCATTACACACACACACACACACACACACACACACACAAAGAAAATGGTTCAGGAGCAAATCTGGCAAAGATTCCTGAAATAGCAGCTTCTATCAAAGACGAGAGAGTCGTAGAGCGAGGGCGATGTGAGAAAGAGGAAGTGAGCGAGCGTTAGAGGTGTTCTTGTTAAAGCTGCCCCATAAAGTGCTCGAGTCCGGCCAGTCGAAAGCGAGAGAGCGAGTGTGAGAGTGTGTGTGAGAGAGAGAGGAATGAATGGTATGAAGCTATAACCAGTCATGCATGCAGTAATCTAGGCCTTTATCTCTTTTCATCTACCTCTCTCTCGTTCTCTCTCTCGCTTGCTTTCTTCCTCTCTCTTGCTTTTGTTCCAGTTATGTTTTTTTTCTCTCTCTCTCTTTGTCCACTTTTATTAGAGAAAAAAACTGTGGGAGACACAAAATGCAAATAATCAAGCAACTGATAATGATTAAAATTAATTAATGGATGAATTAAATTAATTAAAATGCTTAGCTAAGTTGACAAATTAATATTGATTGTGTAAAATAGTTGTAATGAATGCACACACACACATATATATATGCTTTGTCCTGGTCAGGGTCTCTGGGTGTGATTCACAGGGCAAAAGATAGGAAACACCTTGGACAGATCGCTAGTCCATCACAGGGCAAACACACACACACACACACACACACATGCAAATTCCGGACAGCTCCACCTGGGAATAGAACCCAGGACCTCCTTTCTGTGAGGTGTCTACCCACCGTCCTACTCCACACACACACGCACATACAGTATATATATATATTCAATTATTGTCTGTTTTACCATCGCTTTATCCTGGTCAGGGTTGTGGTGGGTGCGATTCACAGGGCAAAAGATGGGAAACACCCTGGACAGATTGCCAGTCCATCACAAGGCAAACACACACACACACACCTAAGGCTATTTTGTATCTCCATCTTTGTATCTGTATATACATGCAAATTCCACACAGAAAGGACCCGGACAGCTCCACCTGGGAATAGAACCCAGGACCTTCTTTCGGTGAGGTGACAGTTAACTTGACTGCATGTCTTTGGACTATAGGAGGAAACCGGAGCTCCACGCAGACAGAGGGAGAACATGCAAACACCACACAGAAAGGATCCGGACCGCTCCACCTGGGAATAGAACCAAGGACCTTCTTGCTGTGAGGCAACAGTGCAACCCACCGTGCTACCACACATACACACACACATATACAGTGTATCACAAAAGTGAGTACACCCCTCACATTTCTGCAGATATTTAAGTATATCTTTTCATGGGACAACACTGACAAAATGACACTTTGACACAATGAAAAGTAGTCTGTGTGCAGCTTATATAACAGTGTAAATTTATTCTTCCCTCAAAATAACTCAATATACAGCCATTAATGTCTAAACCACCGGCAACAAAAGTGAGTACACCCCTTAGTGAAAGTTCCTGAAGTGTCAATATTTTGTGTGGCCACCATTATTTCCCAGAACTGCCTTAACTCTCCTGGGCATGGAGTTTACCAGAGCTTCACAGGTTGCCACTGGAATGCTTTTCCACTCCTCCATGACGACATCACGGAGCTGGCAGATATTCGAGACTTTGCGCTCCTCCACCTTCCGCTTGAGGATGCCCCAAAGATGTTCTATTGGGTTTAGGTCTGGAGACATGCTTGGCCAGTCCATCACCTTTACCCTCAGCCTCTTCAATAAAGCAGTGGTCGTCTTAGAGGTGTGTTTGGGGTCATTATCATGCTGGAACACTGCCCTGCGACCCAGTTTCTGGAGGGAGGGGATCATGCTCTGCTTCAGTATTTCACAGTACATATTGGAGTTCATGTGTCCCTCAATGAAATGTAACTCCCCAACACCTGCTGCACTCATGCAGCCCCAGACCATGGCATTCCCACCACCATGCTTGACTGTAGGCATGACATACTTATCTTTGTACTCCTCACCTGATTGCCGCCACACATGCTTAAGACCATCTGAACCAAACAAATTAATCTTGGTCTCATCAGACCATAGGACATGGTTCCAGTAATCCATGTCCTTTGTTGACATGTCTTCAGCAAACTGTTTGCGGGCTTTCTTGTGTAGAGACTTCAGAAGAGGCTTCCTTCTGGGGTGACAGCCATGCAGACCAATTTGATGTAGTGTGCGGCGTATGGTCTGAGCACTGACAGGCTGACCCCCCACCTTTTCAATCTCTGCAGCAATGCTGACAGCACTCCTGCGCCTATCTTTCAAAGACAGCAGTTGGATGTGACGCTGAGCACGTGCACTCAGCTTCTTTGGACGACCAACGCGAGGTCTGTTCTGAGTGGACCCTGCTCTTTTAAAATGCTGGATGATCTTGGCCACTGTGCTGCAGCTCAGTTTCAGGGTGTTGGCAATCTTCTTGTAGCCTTGGCCATGTTCATGTAGCGCAACAATTCGTCTTTTAAGATCCTCAGAGAGTTCTTTGCCATGAGGTGCCATGTTGGAACTTTTAGTGACCAGTATGAGAGAGTGTGAGAGCTGTACTACTAAATTGAACACACCTGCTCCCTATGCACACCTGAGACCTAGTAACACTAACGAGTCACATGACATTTTAAAGGGAAAATGACAAGCAGTGCTCAATTTGGACATTTAGGGGTGTAGTCTCTTAGGGGTGTACTCACTTTTGTTGCCGGTGGTTTAGACATTAATGGCTGTATATTGAGTTATTTTGAGGGAAGAATAAATTTACACTGTTATATAAGCTGCACACAGACTACTTTTCATTGTGTCAAAGTGTCATTTTGTCAGTGTTGTCCCATGAAAAGATATACTTAAATATCTGCAGAAATGTGAGGGGTGTACTCACTTTTGTGATACACTGTATATATATATAGAGAGAGAGAGAGAGAATAGAGCACATCACACCAGTTCTAAAATCTTTACACTGGCTTCTGGTTAGTTACATAATAGAGATTAAAGTGCTGCTACTAGTCTATAAATCACTGAACGGTTCCGGCCCAGAATACATCTCAGATACAGTGTATCACAAAAGTGAGTACACCCCTCACATTTCTGCAAATATTTCATTATATCTTTTCATGGGACAACACTATAGACATGAAACTTGGATATAACTTAGAGTAGTCAGTGTACAGCTTGTATAGCAGTGTAGATTTACTGTCTTCTGAAAATAACTCAACACACAGCCATTAATATCTAAATAGCTGGCAACATAAGTGAGTATACCCCACAGTGAACATGTCAAAATTGTGTCCAAATTGTGCCCAAATGTGTCGTTGTCCCTCCCTGGTGTCATGTGTCAAGGTCCCAGGTGTGAATGGGGAGCAGGGCTGTTAAATTTGGTGTTTTGGGTACAATTCTCTCATACTGGCCACTGGATATTCAACATGGCACCTCATGGCAAAGAACTCTCTGAGGATGTGAGAAATAGAATTGTTGCTCTCCACAAAGATGGCCTGGGCTATAAGAAGATTGCTAACACCCTGAAACTGAGCTACAACATGGTGGCCAAGGTCATACAGCGGTTTTCCAGGACAGGTTCCACTCGGAACAGGCTTCGCCAAGGTCGACCAAAGAAGTTGAGTCCACGTGTTCGGCGTCATATCCAGAGGTTGGCTTTAAAAAATAGACACATGAGTGCTGCCAGCATTGCTGCAGAGGTTGAAGACGTGGGAGGTCAGCCTGTCAGTGCTCAGACCATACACCGCACACTGCATCAACTCAGTCTGCATGGTCGTCATCCCAGAAGGAAGCTGACGCACAAGAAAGCCAGCAAACAGTTTGCTGAAAACAAGCAGTCCAAGAACATGGATTACTGGAATGCCCTGTGGTCTGACGAGACCAAGATAAACTTGTTTGGCTCAGATGGTGTCCAGCATGTGTGGCGGCGCCCTGGTGAGAAGTACCAATACAACTGTATCTTGCCTACAGTCAAGCATGGTGGTGGTAGCATCATGGTCTTGGGCTGCATGAGTGTTGCTGTCACTGGGGAGCTGCAGTTCATTGAGGGAAACATGAATTCCAACATGTACTGTGACATTCTGAAACAGAGCATGATCCCCTCCCTTCGAAAACTGGGCCTCATGGCAGTTTTCCAACAGGATAACAACCCCAAACACAACCTCCAAGATGACAACTGCCTTGCTGAGGAAGCTGAAGGTAAAGGTGATGGACTAAACCCAATTGAGCACCTGTGGCGCATCCTCAAGTGGAAGGTGGAGGAGTTCAAGGTGTCTAACATCCACCAGCTCCGTGATGTCATCATGGAGGAGTGGAAGAGGATTCCAGTAGCAACCTGTGCAGCTCTGGTGAATTCCATGCCCAGGAGGGTTAAGGCAGTGCTGGATAATAATGGTGGTCACACAAAATATTGACACTTTGGGCACAATTTGGACATGTTCACTGTGGGGTGTACTCACTTATGTTGCCAGCCATTTAGACATTAATGGCTGTGTGTTGAGTTATTTTCAGAAGACAGTAAATCTACACTGCTATACAAGTTGTACACTGACTACTCTAAGTTATATCCAAGTTTTAGTTCTATAGTGTTGTCCCATGAAAAGATATAATAAAATATTTGCAGAAATGTGAGGGGTGTACTCACTTTTGTGATACACTGTATGTTTAGAGAATATAAACCCAGTAGATCTCTTAGATCCATGGACTCGGGTCAGCTAGTCAAGTCCAAACTAAACATATAACTTAAATAGACTGCCAGTAGATATTAGATGTGTCTCAAATGTAGAAATGTTCAAATCCAGGTTAAAAATACGTGAGAAAATGATTGGAATGTTTAAAAACAATGTACCTCAAAGAAAGATTGGAAGGGATTTGCATATTTCTCCCTCTACAGTGCATAATATCCTTAAATGATTCAAGGAATCAGGAGGAATTTCAGTGTGTAAAGGCCAAGGACGCAAGCTTAAGCTGAACGCCTGTGAGCTTCGATCCCTCAGACGGCACTGCATCAAGAACCGCCACTCAACAATAGCTGATATAACCACACCACAATACAGAGTTACATGCACAAATGCCACCGTGCAAAAATGAAGCCTTATGATAACCATGTCCAGAAGCGGCGTCGACTTCTCCGGGCATGGAGGCATCTAGGATGGACCATCACACAGTGGAAACGTGTATTGTGGTCAGATGAATCAGCATCACCAAAGATGAAAAGGAGCATCCAGACTGTTATCAGCGACAAGTCCAAAAGCCAGGGTCTGTTATGATATGGGGGTGTGTCAGTGCCCTTGGTAAAGGTCGTTTACACTTCTGTGATGGCAGCATTAATGCAGAAAAGTACATTGAGATCTTAGAGCAACATGTGCTGCCTTCAAGACGTCGTCATTTCCAGGGACGTCCATGCATTTTTCAACAAAACCACATGCTGCACACATTACAAAGGCATGTTCGCGGATGAAGAGGGTACGGGTACTGGACCGGCCCGCCTGCAGTCCTGATCTGTCCCCAATAGAGAATGTGTGGAGAATTTTGAACCGAAAAAATGTAACCACGACGACCCCCGTACTGTTGCACATCTTAAGACGTGTTTGCAGGAAGAACGAGACAAAATAAAACCTCAAACGCTAAATCGCTTTGTCTCCTCGGTGCCAAAACGTCTTTTAAGTGTGGTGAAAAGGAATAGCAACATTACAAAGTGGTAAATGCTTTACTGTCCCAACTTATTTTGGAATGTGTTGCAGGCCTGAAATGCAGGAATGGATGTTTTTATTAAAAGCAGTGACACAGTCTCTCTTTCTCACTCACTTACTCGCTTGTGCAGCTTGAGGACACTTAGGTCGGCCAGTGGAGCTGAGAGGAAGCTCAGCATGCATTCACAGAGAGGAACAGCTGAACCAGAACGAGAAGGAACTGAGCATTACCGAACACACTGTTGACTTATCCACTCCACACACACACACACAACACACACACACACACACACACACACACACACACACACACACACACACATTGTCTAGCGTGTTTTATGGAGGTTTTATATGCGTCTGAATGGAGGGCTGTTTTAAGGCCCAGTTCACCAAAGAGAGCAGATGGAAAAAAAAGCTCCTCACGTGGAAGAGAATTTTTTTTATTGAGATTAGATTAAAAACACGCCTGCAGCTAGTCGCACTTCTCCTCATATCAAGCTCGTATACGTTGCATCACCTGTCATTTATACTGGTTTTAGGGTATACATCGGTTTTATAGCAAACAATGTCTGTCTAGAATCACCTACTTTTTAATGTCGTGATCATAAGAAAAAACTGCTTTAACTAATAACACACAAACAACTGTGCTTCACCTCCACTGAAGACCTTGAATAATTATATACAAGCTAGGCTAAATCCTCATCTGCATAATGCCAAGTTCACACTACACAGCTTGAAAATGAACGTATAGTTCATTTATACACTGATCAGCCATAACATTAAAACCACCTCCTTGTTTCTACACCCACTGTCCATTTTATCAGCTCCACTTACCATATAGAAGCGCTTTGTAGTTCTACAATTACTGACTGTAGTCCATCTGTTTCTCTACATACCTATTTAGCCTTTTTAGGACCACTACAAAGCAGGTATTATTTGGGTGGTGGATCATTCTCAGCACTGCAGTGGCACTGACATGGTGCTGGTATGAGTGGATCAGACACAGCAGCGCTGCTGGAGTTTTTAAATACCGTGTCCACTCACTGTCCACTCTATTAGACACTCCTACCTAGTTGGTCCAGCTTGTAGAGACGATCGCTCATCTATTGCTGCTGTTTGACTTGGTCATCTTCTAGACCTTCATCAGTGATCAAAGGACGCTGCCCATGGGGCGCTGTTGGCTGGATATATTTTTGGTTGGTGGACTATTCTCAGTCCAGCAGTGACAGTAAGGTGTTTAAAAACTCCATCAGCATCGCTGTGTTTTATCTACTCATACCAGCACAACACACACTCACACACCACCACCATGTCAGTGTCACTGCAGTGCTGAGAATGATCCACCAACCAAATAATACAGAGAAACAGATGGACTACAGTCAGTAATTGTAGAACTACAAAGTGCTTCTATATGGTAAGTGGAGCCGATAAAATGGACAGTGAGTGTAGAAACAATCTAAATGATTTATGAAAGATTCTTGATGAAGAAACAGTTTTAACTTTGTGGGGTTTTAACCCATACCTTCATCCCCAATGTAATGATAAATCTGAGTTACAGAAATAGTATGATTGTGTACTCTGTACTCTGATAATCATTTTAGTCAAATAAGTTTGTAGGTTTGTTTAATACCACGACTTAGATCAAGATCAGACAGCATTCAGATTTTTTAACTGAGTGTTGTTTCCGAGCATCATGCAGTAATGTGTGTTGATGGGTAGTGGGTATGAAAGAGATTTTGTAAGAGTTGTAACTGTAATCTGTGCCGTACACACCACAACGTCCTGCCATCTGCCACATAGATGCCTACTGTTCCCACACTGCCACACTGCTTCTCTCATGTCTACAGTTTAACACTGTGCAATATGCTTATAGCACACACAGTCGTTATGATAACACACACCACATACACCATAAACAGTTATTTCCAATAGTTAACACACTTGATGTGTCGTTTTTTTTTTCTTATTTTAATTTATTAATTAATTATTTTTTCAGCTGTTCTTTTATAAACTGATTACAGGTTTTTAATATGCAGGATTATACACCGACGAGGCATAGCATTATAACCACTAATGGCGAAGTGAATAACACTGATTATCTCTTCATCTTGGCACCTGTTAGTAGGTGGGATATATTAGGCAGCAAGTGAACATTTGAGCGAGTTCGACAAGGGCCAAATTGTGATGGCTAGACGACTGGGTCAGAGCATCTCCAAAACTGCAGCTCTTGTGGGGTGTTCCCGGTCTATCAAAAGTGGTCCAAGGCCGCTCAGGTGGCGCAGCGGTAAAAGACACGCGCTGCAACCAGGGCTGGATCTCGAAGGTGCGTCGTTTCGAATCCAGCTCTGCCTTCACCGGTCGAGTTTGGGCGGCGATATGAACAACGATTGGCCTGTTGTTCAGGTGGGGGGGGGGGGCGGGATTTGAGACCGGAGGGGATGCTCTCTCAGGACTGGGGCGGTTGCGCCCTCTGCTGGCTGGTTGGTGGCGCCTGCATGGAGACGGGAGGGGGTGCGGCGGAGTGTGTGATCCTCCGTGCACGGTGCTCTACCGCGCTGCACTCGTCAAGCGTGGGTGATAAGACGGTCGATTGGCTGTGCACGTGTCGGAGGAGGCGTGGAACGGCCTCGTCAGCCCCAATCAGGAGCAGGGACCGGCATTAGTGAGAGGATGATTGACGGGATGAAATTGGACACGCTAAATCATTAAAAAAAAAAAAAAAAAAGAAAAAAAAGTGGTCCAAGGAAGAAACAGTGGTAAACCGGTGACAGGTTCATGGGCTGCCAAGGCTCATTGATGTACGTGGGGAGCGAAGGCTGGCCCGTGTGGTCCGATCCAACACACGAGCTACTGTAGCTGAAATTGCTGAAAAAGTTAATGCTAGTTCGGATAGAAAGGCGTCAGAATACACAGTGCATCACAGTTGCAGGGCTGTTTTGGCAGCAAAAGGGGACCAACACAATATTAGGAAGGTGGTCATAATGTTATGCCTAATCGGTGTATATGCAAACAACAACCTAGATTATTTGGTGCTGAGAAAAGTACAATATAAATAAGGCTTGTTTGACTGTCCTCATTAATTAGAGCAAGGAACAGTAGTCTCTCACCAAGGTCAGGATGAAAACCCAATCATCCCAGTAATTTTAAAAACCAGTAATTGAGGGAAGTAATTCAAAACACTGGAACATGGTGACAGTTGTACTTCACCATGGGCTTAGAGTCTGTTACTCAATAAAGAAGCAAAGCTTTAAAATAATTATGATGATTAATTAATTAAATAATTAATTATGTTTAATTATGTTCAATCACATATGTTGATGTAAAGCTTGTTTGATTGTGGCCAGTGTCTGGCAGATTTACGGCATTTAGCAAGCATTTTACATTGCAAGCAATAGAGAGTTAAGAGCCTTGCTCAAGGGCCCAACAGTGGCAACCTGACAGTCATAGGGCTTGAACCAACCTTCCGATTACCAGTCGTGTACCTTAACTTCAATGGTCAGGACCCCCACAGGACCACCACAGAGCAGGTATTATTTGGGTGGTGGATCATTCTCAGCACGGCAGTGACACTGACATGGTGGTGGTGTGTTAGTGTGTGTTGTGCTGGTATGAGTGGATCAGACACAGCAGCACTGATGGAGTTTTTAAACACCTCACTGTCACCGCTGGACTGAGAATAGTCCACCAACCAAAAATATATCCATCCAACAGGTAGGAGTGTCTAATAGAGTGGACAGTGAGTGGACACGGTGTTTAAAAACTCCAGCAGCGCTGCTGTGTCTGATCCACTCATACCAGCACAACACACACTAACACGCCACCACCATGTCAGTGTCACTGCAGTTCTGAGAATGAGCACTCTAAATAATACGTACAGATTGACTACAGTCAGTAATTGTAGAACTACAAAGTGCTTCTATATGGTAAGTGGAGCTGATAAAATGGACAGCGAGTTTAGAAACAAGGTGGGAACCTGAATACACAGAGAAGAATGCAAAACTTCTTTATAGGCACTTAGTTTTATTAGCTGTGACTCTCGTATCAAAGAATGTTGAGCAAACATGTGTATTAGGATTTTCTCCCTTTGTGAATAAATGAAGTCAGGTTCTGTACCTGCAGTGTTTACAGATCTGTTGAAGCTCATTTTCTCCGCTTCTTAGCGACTCAAAAGCTTCATTATTCCAGCACTGGCCAAGTGGATGTAGCCCAAAGGGGGAAAAAAGAACTAATGAATTTATTCGGCTTACAGGATATGACCAATCCTTCTGAGCGGTCCTGGTTTAATGAAGTAGAAGAACTGCTCATGCTTATATCCATACGAGATGACACGTGTCTGGTTTGCTTCTTTGAGGTTTGTTGGTGTTACCTAGTTAACACAGTCTCACATAGAAACACAGAGATAACTAAGAAAATGTAAAAGTTACAATGAAATTAACATCATCTGTGACTGAAAACCTGAGGTGTTTAACATAGCTGAAAACATTTCCAAAGTTAAAGTAGCTAAATTAGCCAACTAGCCCAGGTATAAAAAGGAATTAAGAGAAAAATTTATATATATACACCGATCAGCCATAAGATTAAAACCACCTCCTTGTTTCTACACTCACTGTCCATTTTATCAGCTCCACTTACCATGTACAAGCACTTTGTAGTTCTACAATTACTGACTGTAGTCCATCTGTTTATCTACATACTTTTTTAGCCTCCTTTCACCCTGTTCTTCAATGGTCAGGACGACCACAGAGCAGGTATTATTTAGATGGTGGATGATTCTCAGCACTGCAGCGACACTGACATGGTGGTGGTGTGTTAGTGTGTGTTGTGCTGGTATGAGTGGATCAGACACAGCAGCGCTGCTGGAGTTTTTAAATACCGTGTCCACTCACTGTCCACTCTATTAGACACTCCTACCTAGTTGGTCCACCTTGTAGATGTAAAGTCAGAGACGATCACTCATCTATTGCTGATGTTTGAGTCGGTCATCTTCTAGACCTTCATCAGTGGTCACAGGACGCTGCCATGGGGCGCTGTTGGCTGGATGTTTTTGGTTGGGGGACTATTCTCAGTCCAGCATTGACAGTAAGGTGTTTAAAAACTCCAGCAGCGCTGCTTTGTCTGATCCACTCATACCAGTACAACACACACTAACACACAACCACCATGTCAGTGTCACTGCAGTGCTGAGAACGATCCACCACCCAAATAATACCTGCTCTGTAGTGGTCCTGGGAGAGTCCTGACCATTGAAGGACAGGGTGAAAGGGGGCTAACAAAGCATGCAGAGAAACATATGGACTACAGTCAGTAATTGTAGAGCTACAGAGTGCTTCTATATGGTAATGGAGCTGATATATATATATATGAATGAGTAAATAAAGACAGAAGTGATTTAATTGTGAAGTAACTTTAAGCAAAAGTTTCTCTGTTTGCTAGCTAATGACATTGCTAATGTTAGCAGTTAGCATTCTAATAGAAACAGATTATCTAATTTCCTTTGGCTTTTTACTACTAAGGACTTTATTATTATATTTTCAGCCTGACAGTCATTGAACCAGCGCTAAAACACTGGGGAAGTAGTCTGCGAAACTGAAAAGAGCATCATTAATTATACAGAATTCTATGAGATAAAAATAAGAATTAAAAATATAGAAAAAATATAGAAAAATGCTGCTTGCTAGGTAAATGTCCTAATATAACCACTTTTCATAATTTTATTTCATTACTGTCAAAATCAAAATAATCTAATTTATTTTACATTTTTTACCATTATATTTTCCCAGTTAGGGTTGCTTTGGGTCCGATAAAGCACTTGCACGCCCTCGACAGGACACCTATCCATTGCAGGGCCTCAGACAACCACCCCTCCCCCTTACCCCAGACATGGCCAGTCGCGTATGTATGTAGACGCCCGACCGGTCTGTACGGCTTCTCACCGACGTACTAAATGTTACTAGTCAGTAAAAACCACACACTGTAGAAAACAGTCAGAGGAATCTGGACACGTTACGTGGTCTCTGGTATTTATTATACGTTTTGCTTACAGAACGACCGCTTCCTGCTGCCATTTTAAAGCTCGTTGTTGAGCTGACTGAGCTAATAAAAATTCCTGCAGCTATGTCTTCATGCCAAGAATAATGTCAGTAATCCATGTCAATAATTAAGACTCATCATACCATCTAAGAAAGCTTCATTCTTGGCTCATGTTGCTAACCTTGCCTGATCACATGCAACACTAAAACATTCTACAGTTTCTAGGCTAATGCATCTCACCCCTGATAGGTCTCACCATGTCCAACATTAGACCTGTGCAACTGATCTTAATCTACCAGCCACTGCCACATCACCCCAGCACTGACCAGCCCCTTCCTACCCTGTAAAACCATGTTCTGTACCTTGTACCCTTAAAGCCACACTCATGGTACACTCAAGTATCACTTTTGTGTACTGGAGCCCAGCTGACTAAATTTAAAATAATAATAATAATAATAAATTATTAATAAATAATTTTAAAATAAATAAATAAATCACAACATCTCAAGTTAGTTTTCCAATGATGATGCATTAACGTATTTAGTTTATTAGACCATATATATAAACACCGATTGGCCATAACATTAAAACCACCTTCTTGTTTCTACTCTCATTGTCCATTTTATTGGCTTCACTTGCCATATTGAAGCACTTTGTAGTTCTACAATTACTGACTGTAGTCCATCTGTTTCTCTGCATACTTTGTTAGCTCCCCTTCATGCTGTTCTTCAATGGTCAGGACCCCCACAGGACCACCACAGAGCAGGTATTATTTAGGTGGTGGATCATTCTCAGCACTGCAGTGACACTGACATGGTGGTGGTGTGTTAGTGTGTGTTGTGCTGGTATGAGTGGATAAGACACAGCAGTGCTGCTGGAGTTTTTAAATACCGTGTCCACTCACTGTCCACTCTATTAGACACTCCTACCTAGTTGGTCCACCTTGTAGATGTAAGGTCAGAGACGATCGCTCATCTATTGCTGCTGTTTGAGTCGGTCATCTTCTAGACCTTCATCAGTGGTCACAGGACGCTGCCCACGAGGCGCTGTTGGCTGGATATATTTTTGGTTGGTGGACTATTCTCAGTCCAGCAGTGACTGAGGTGTTTACTAACTCCAGCAGCGCTGCTGTGTCTGATCCACTCATACCAGCACAACACACACTAACACACCACCACCATGTCAGTGTCACTGCAGTGCTGAGAATGATCCACCACCTAAATAATACCTGCTCTGTGGTGGTCCTGTGGGGGTCCTGACGATTGAAGAACAGCATGAAAGGGGGCTAACAAAGCATGCAGAGAAACAAATGGACTACAGTCAGTAATTGTAGAACTAAGGTGCTCCTATATGGTAAGTGGAGCTGATAAAATGGACAGTGAGTGTAGAAACAAGGAGGTGGTTTTAATGTTATGGCTGATCGGTGTATATATGTTTTTACAGTGTTCCAAGCAAAATTCGATTCTCACCCTGTCACCTATATGCACTTTTTCACTGAGGAAAATACAAAGCGCTGCTGTAAGTGCTTCTGTTTGCAAAATGCTATAAACGTCAATGCAAACAGATGCCCCTTACGTACCTGCTCACATTACACAGAGCTAAAGGATTCTGATCCTCAATAGTGTTGGAAACAAGCTGAGAATTGAATAGCTTTCTCAAACTGAACAAATCAGCATTATACAATATTACATCTGTTTCTTAAATTGTATTTATTATTCATCCACAGCAGTCTGTTGGCTTTAAATGTCTTTACATAAGATATTTTTAAAGCGATACAGTTCTGTTCAATCCCACTGGCTGTCGTTTCACTACAGACTCTATGATCTTTACATATGCTAGACCACTATATACCACAGCCTGTGTCCAGTAAAACAGCATTTAAGATTGTGGTACATGAGGAATAAAAGAAAATAAATGAATCTTCTTCTCCCCCGGCCTTCGTCCCGTTCGGTTGCTGGGTCGGCTCTCGGCGGATCCTGATCCGCATTGATTTGGCACAATTTTTACTCCGGATGCCCTTCCTGACACAACCCTCCCTATTATATCCGGGCTTGGGACCGACACTACGATGCACTGGTTTGTGCATCTAGCGGCTAGGTATCTATAGGACAATTCAGTGTTTCCAGTTAGCCTGGTGGCATGTTTTTGGACTGTGGGAGGAAACCGGAGCACCCGGGGGAAACCCACGTGGACATGGGGGATGGAACCCAGGACCTTCTTGCTGTGAGGCGACAGTGCTACCCACTAAGTCACCGTGCCGCCCAGAAGAAAATAAATAAATAAATAAATAAATAAATAAATAAAATAAACAGCTGTATAAATGTGTACATTTAAGGCTCTTGGTTCAAATGGCTCCCACATGTATTCAATAACTTATTCAATATAAATATGTAGATTAAATATAACAAAGTATGTACAATGTCCTGTGTTCCAACCCATCTCTGCTTAAACCAGCCCTGCAGCTTATATAGAACAGTCTGGAACATGCACATACAAACTCCCAGCTCTCTAATTAGAATCATATTTATCAATATACGGCTATAAAAGTGATATCCGGGTCTTTGTAGCACTACTAATCACTTTTAATATTGTTTAGAGGGTTCTATCCCACTTTGATTAAAATAAACAGCGGGGTTAAAACATCTGATGTGTGTTAAACACTCCCATTAAGAATTTTGGGTCTTTCTGTCATTCACTGTGAAATACTGCCATCTATTGGGGCTCTATTTTTACCCCCTAAACACTACTATGCCACACAAACACATTCCAGATACAGACAGACCAAGGGGTCAGTCACAGTACTGACTAGTACAGGTCAGACTTCAGTCTTAAATTCTCGATTTACTAGACTACATTTGTATTAAACATATACAATCAATGATATTCTATATTGTACTGTGCAAATGATTTTTAAAGACGTTGACCCATTTTTATACACCGCTTATACACTCTAATAAAACAAATCAGAGACATGTTGATTAATGAACTTAATTTGGTAATAAAATAATAATGGTTTTCTTTTCTCATTACCTCAAACATTTTGGTAAGCAGCACCTCCTGCTCTAAAGTACTCATGGTATGCTTCAAACGATGGAAAACCTGGGAAAAAAAGTGACACAGCAGATAGTTTGGTACTAGTTGTAAATCTAAGAAGGCAACACAGTTGTTTGTTTGTTTGTTTATTAGGATTTTAACGTCATGTTTTACACTTTGGTTACATTCATGACAGAAACGGTAGTTACTCATTACACAAGATTCATCAGTTCACAAGTTGAATGTCAAACACAGTCATGGACAATTTTGCATCTTCAATTCACCTCACTTGCATGTTTTTGGACTGTGGGAGGAAACCCACGCAGACACGGGGAGAACATGCAAACTCCACACAGAAAGACCCGGTCTGCCCAACTTGGGCAATACAGTGGTGTTCAATCTCACTGGCTGTTGTAATTTCTGCATACATATATATACACCGATCAACCATAACATTAAAACCACCTCCTTGTTTCTACACTCACTGTCCATTTTATCAGCTCCACTTACCATATAGGAGCACTTTGTAGTTCTACAATTACTAACTGTAGTCAGTTTGTTTCTCTGCATGCTTTTTTAGCCTCCTTTCAAGCTGTTCTTCAATGGTCAGGACTCTCCCAGGACCACTACAGAGCAGGTATTATTTAGGTGGTGGATCATTCTCAGCACTGCAGTGACACTGACATGGTGGTGGTGTGTTAGTGTGTGTTGTGCTGGTATGAGTGGATCAGACACAGCAGTGCTGCTGGAGTTTTTAAATACAGTGTCCACTCACTGTCCACTCTATTAGACACTCCTACCTGAAGGTCATCTTCTAGACCTTCATCAGTGGTCACAGGACGCTGCCCGTGGGGCGCTGTTGGCTGGATATATTTTTGGTTGGTGGACTATTCTCAGTCTAGCAGTGACAGTGAGGTGTTCAAATTTCCATCAGCGCTGCTGTATCCAATCCACTCTTACCAGCACAACACACACTCACACACCACCACCATGTCAGTGTCACTGCAGTGCTGAGAATGATCCACCACCTAAATAATACCTGCTCTGTGGTGGTCCTGGGAGAGACCTAATCAGTGAAGAACAGCATGAAGGGGAGCTAACAAAGCATGCAGAGAAACAAATGGACTACAGTCAGTAATTGTAGAACAACATAATGTTTCTAAATGGTAAGTGGAGCTGATAAAATGGACAGTGAGTGTAGAAACAAGGAGGTGGTCCTAATGTTATGGCTGATCAGTTAATTTGTTAATATTTTATTATATTTCTTATTATATTTTGCTCCAGCATTACATTCTTTTGATATAAAAAATAACCATGTGACTTTATTGTTGCAATATATTTATTTATTTTGATTCAGACAGTACTATGATAGTCTAACAAGTAATTTGTATGTGTGATGTAGTAGTTTATATAAAAAACACACATTTTAGTGAGATGAGTTTAATTTTTACATTAATTATTATAAAATACAGCACAGTGGAAAAAAAACAATATAAAAATAAAAGTATTGAAGCATAAATCAGAAAGCTATGTTTATTACGTTAGGTGTGTCAGAGCCGGGGTGCGACCTGAGAGACGAACTACTGTTTGCATTTAAAACCCCATTTGGCCAATCCCCAGTAGATTCATTTATTTTACAGAGGCCCATTTGCACTCCGCTCAGAAAAAAAGGGCTTTTGCAATTAAACAAATTGTTCCTGTTTATGCTCCGTATCCCTAGGAAGAGGGTTACTCACAGGGGTCACTATTTTAATTAGTCACTATTTAACACCAATAACAAACTGATTATTTGCTTAAATGGTCTTGCAGGCTGAGAGGGTTTTAGAAAAAAAGAGGGGGGTCATTTACGACTTGAAATTATTCCTAGTTTAATTTTTAATACATGAATATGTATTTGTTTATTACTTTCTTTCTTTATTTGTGTTGTTTTACCATCGTTTTTTCCTGGTCAGAGTTGTAGTGGGTCCAGTTTCCCTGGAATCAATGGGCACAAAGCAGTAACACATTCTTACCAAGACGACAATCCATCGCAGAACCTTGGCCAGAACTTTGCCAATCCTTTCTATGAGTAGACGCCCTACTGGTCGATAGCACCACTGGGGATTTGAATAACTCTTTATTTATTTTACAACAATAATGTATTGCAGTTATTTCTCTACCTTTGCCCTGTTCTCTTGTTGTGTTGTAGGTCCTATTTATTAAAAACAAAACAAAAACATGAACACGGCATTGAAAACAGTATTAAATATACTAAGTTTTAGCTTTCCTGTAACTGTTACCACAATGTTAAAGCTCATGTATTTGATATCATTGATTCACACAGCTTTTAGCAATGAGAGAGGTGGAAACACCTGAATTTATAATTAAAAGGGTGTTCACAACATTTGGATAACATTAAAAAAGGACATTGTAAAGTGGCTAGCCATGATAAATAGGCTACATTCTGTCTTAGTATAATTTATAATGTGATTCACACATTTAAACACTCAAGTAAAAATTTTTTTTCTACCATAATTTTCAGTTTTCAGTACTAAAATGTTGTTGCATTCAAATTTCTTGGGTCTTGGGTGGAACATTATTCCACCCATAAATAGTGATTTGTGTTACCAACGCATGCTTTGCTGTTTGATATTTTATTTATTTATTTAGTTTTACTCACGCATTTACAGCTCTACTTTGGAAAAGGCTGGCAACCTTAAAGGTCTGAACTGTCATCATCAGTAAAACACTTACACAGCTCTTCACAAGTACAACTGTTCTGAATCAGCAAATAAGTTGGCATAATTTTTCATTTTTATATGCTTTGAAGTTGGGCAAAATGTAAAATGTTCAGTATGTATTTGTATACTGATTTTTCTTTTGCAGAAATAATTAATAATAAATTAATATTATATTGAAAGATGTTTATTTAGCTTATATCATCTATTACTAAAGCAAATTCCAAGTTTTTGGTAAATTTGTCTAATTGTCTAAGTGTCCTCAGGTAATAGGTATGCTTTAGGTATAGGTTTCTTTTATTTTGAAAATCCAGAAAATATTCATTATTATTATTATTTTTATTATTTGTTTATTTATTTAATAATTCAGTTTATTTATCTATTCATGTATTTATTTTTTTCTACCTGTTATATGGATTGTTTACCCAGGGAAATCATTTATTATATATTATAACCTTATATTTATTTATTCATTTAATAATTTAGTTTATTTATTTATTTTTATTTTCTACCTGTGTTACATGGATTATTTACCCAGGGAAATAATTTATTATAAATTATAATCTTATATTTATTTATTTAATAATTTAGTTTATTTATTTATTTTTATTTTCTACCTATTTTAAATTGGTTATATAATTGATTATATATTACAACATTATATTTATTTATTAATTAAATATTTTATTTATTTTAATTTTTTATATTTTATTTATTTTCTAACTGTTTTATATTGATTATTTACCCTGTATTATATTATACAGCACAACATTATATTAATTTATTTATTTGATAATTTATTTAATTTTGTATTTGTTCATTTATTTTTTTATTTTGTTTTCACTTTCTACTTGTGTTATATGGATTATTTACCCAGGGAAATAACTTATTATATATTACAACATTATATATGTTTGTTTATTTATTTATTATTATTTTTTATATATTCACATATATTTTTATATATTATTATTTTTTTTATTGTGTTACAGGGAAATAATGTATTATATATCACACCATTTGTTATTTTAGTAAATCAGCAGGAGCTCTGTGTAATAAGAAAAGGATGTACATTATTATAGCCAGAGATACCAGCTTTCTAGCATCTTTCACATCCAATGTGTTTCTTATTGCACCTGTGTGACCCAGCGTAGCATCCGTCTGATCCGCCTCATCTGGGGTTACAGGACAGAGGGCTGGAGGCTGATGGGATACAGACATGCCTTCCTGCTACTTGTCTCTCTCCTATCTCTTTCAGATCATTCACAGGAAGCAAGGGGTGCAAAAGGTTGGAGGCCGTCAGAGCTTCTTCCTGTCTCGTGTGGTTTTGCGCTATCGGAGACCAGAGCCGCGTCTCATGGCTCGACCGTGTCCAATGTTCTTCAGCTGTGAAACAAACATGCCAAAAATACCAATTAGGGCAGCGGTGGCCTTCGTTTCCGCCTTTCGTCTTTGTGACGTCTTTATCTGCTTAAGTCTCTCTGATGATTCGGCTTGTGTAAACACAGGCGCTGTACGCCCTCACAATTGAGACCTTATATATAGTCGTAAGAAAACAGTTAGCTTTTTGGAATTAGCTAGATTTTTGATCTGCTCTTTATCAGCTTCCAAACAATAGTTTCTAACAACAACTTAAAGTCAGCTGTCTCAGTCAACTCAATCAGTGTTGTCATTTACGGTGTAGGTTCTAAAACATTCCTTTCCTACAAAGTCAAAATGTTAATGACCCAAGCAGTGCATATTATAGAGGATCCTAAAATCATTTAAAGGGTTGAGAAATAATCTCTTGCTTTTACAGCTCTAGACTGGAAAAGACTGGCAACCTTAAGGACTACAACGAATTTCTTATCACATGACTTTTAAGCATGTCTGTGGGAATGTGTACCTACAGACAAACAGCATTCAGAACAGCATTCATATGGATGGGCACTGATGTTGGTCAAGAAAGCCTCCACTGATGTTCTGGTTCTTTTCAAAGCTGTCTGTGGCTGAAACATGTGAATTCCAATCTTAAAAGAGGTGTCCCAATACCTTTATCCATATACACCGATCAGGCATAACATTATGACCAATTCCTAATATTGAGTTGGTCCCCCTTTTGCTGCCTCATACACAACAAACTTTGATGCACTGTGTATTCTGACACCTTTCTATCAGAACCAGCATTAACTAACCACACGGACCAGCCTTCTCTCCCCACGTGCATCAATGAGCCTTGGCCGCCCATGACCCTGTCGCCGGTTTACCACTGTTCCTTCCTTGGACCACTTTTGATAGATACTGACCACTGCAGACCGGGAACACCCCACAAGAGCTGCAGTTTCGGAGATGCTCTGACCCAGTCATCTAGCCATCACAATTTAACCCTTGTGAAACTCGCTCAAATCTTTACGCTTGTCCATTTTTCCTGCTTCTAACATCAACTATGAGGATAAAATGTTCACTTACTGCCTAATATATCATACCTACTAACAGGTGCCGTGATGAAGAGATAATCAGTGTTATTATGGAGCCTATCCCATCTTTTCAATGAGCACAAGGCACACAGTAACACCCTGGACGGGACTGCCAGTCCATTGCAGGGCAGACACACACACACACACCACTTTACTTCACTTATAGGTGTCTCCAATTAACCTGACTGCATGTTTTTGGACTGTGGGGGGAAACCGGAGCTCCCGGAGGAAACCCACGCAGACACGGGGAGAACATGCAAACTCCGTACAGAAAGGACCCGGACCGCCCCGCCCCGTCTGGGGATCGAACCCGGGACCTTCTTGTTGCAGCAGTTTGGGGAACAACACGACTGTGTCCCTGTGTGCAAGACACAGTTTGACGTAGAGAAAGTTTCAATTTAATCAGGGGCTACACAAAGCTCCGATTCTAACCCCACTCAACACCTTTGGGATTAATTGGAATGCTGAATGTGAGCCAGACCTTCTCATTCAACATCAGCACTTGACCGTACAAATGCTTTTTTGATTAAACAGGCACAAATTCCCCCAGACACACTTGTGAATCTTGTGTGTCTTATCCAATGATTTTGGACCGGAGTGTCCATCAAGCTCACGGTCAGGTGAAAGTACTTTCGGCCGTATAGTAAACATAGATGGAGATGAATGAATAACACCTGTCTGTTGCGTATATCCCTTTAGATACACAAGTGCTACATTACAAATGACCTTGTACATTAACACCACTGTGTGTAACCGCCTTTGGTATAAACTCCGCAAATTGCTTTTTAATTAAGGTAAACATATGAAACAAATGAGGCAGGTAGTGTAGTTGCTGCACTGCACTGCACCACGGTCCTGTGGACATGGGTTTAAAGCCCGCCTATGATCAGGTATTCTGTATGTTCCTCTAGGCAGAGATGGGGACTCGAGTCTGCGACGTAAGTCGGACTCGGACTCGTTTCAAATGACTCGGACTCAACTCGTGAGTCGCAAAAAATGACTTGTGGACAACAAAAGTCAGCAACATTAGTAACCTATGCCAATTATATATACAGTGTATCACGAAAGTGAGTACACCCCTCACATTTCTGCAAATATTTCATTATATCTTTTCATGGGACAACACTATAGACATGAAACTTGGATATAACTTAGAGTAGTCAGTGTACAGCTTGTATAGCAGTGTAGATTTACTGTCTTCTGAAAATAACTCAACACACAGCCATTAATGTCTAAATAGCTGGCAACATAAGTGAGTACACCCCACAGTGAACATGTCCAAATTGTGCCCAAATGTGTCGTTGTCCCTCCCTGGTGTCATGTGTCAAGGTCCCAGGTGTAAATGGGGAGCAGGGCTGTTAAATTTGGTGTTTTGGGTACAATTCTCTCATACTGGCCACTGGATATTCAACATGGCACCTCATGGCAAAGAACTCTCTGAGGATGTGAGAAATAGAATTGTTGCTCTCCACAAAGATGGCCTGGGCTATAAGAAGATTGCTAACACCCTGAAACTGAGCTACAGCATGGTGGCCAAGGTCATACAGCGGTTTTACAGGACAGGTTCCACTCGGAACAGGCTTCGCCAGGGTCGACCAAAGAAGTTAAGTCCACGTGTTCGGCGTCATATCCAGAGGTTGGCTTTAAAAAATAGACACATGAGTGCTGCCAGCATTGCTGCAGAGGTTGAAGACGTGGGAGGTCAGCCTGTCAGTGCTCAGACCATACACCGCACACTGCATCAACTCGGTCTGCATGGTCGTCATCCCAGAAGGAAGCTGACGCACAAGAAAGCCAGCAAACAGTTTGCTGAAGACAAGCAGTCCAAGAACATGGATTACTGGAATGCCCTGTGGTCTGACGAGACCAAGATAAACTTGTTTGGCTCAGATGGTGTCCAGCATGTGTGGCGGCGCCCTGGTGAGAAGTACCAAGACAACTGTATCTTGCCTACAGTCAAGCATGGTGGTGGTAGCATCATGGTCTTGGGCTGCATGAGTGTTGCTGGCACTGGGGAGCTGCGGTTCATTGAGGGAAACATGAATTCCAACATGTACTGTGACATTCTGAAACAGAGCATGATCCCCTCCCTTCGAAAACTGGGCCTCATGGCAGTTTTCCAACAGGATAACGACCCCAAACACAACCTCTAAGATGACAACTGCCTTGCTGAGGAAGCTGAAGGTAAAGGTGATGGACTAAACCCAATTGAGCACCTGTGGCGCATCCTCAAGTGGAAGGTGGAGGAGTTCAAGGTGTCTAACATCCACCAGCTCCGTGATGTCATCATGGAGAAGTGGAAGAGGATTCCAGTAGCAACCTGTGCAGCTCTGGTGAATTCCATGCCCAGGAGGGTTAAGGCAGTGATAATAATGGTGGTCACACAAAATATTGACACTTTAGGCACAATTTGGACATGTTCACTGTGGGGTGTACTTACTTATGTTGCCAGCCATTTAGACATTAATGGCTGTGTGTTGAGTTATTTTCAGAAGACAGTAAATCTACACTGCTATACAAGTTGTACACTGACTACTCTAAGTTATATCCAAGTTTCATGTCTATAGTGTCGTCCCATGAAAAGATATATTAAAATATTTGCAGAAATGTGAGGGGTGTACTCACTTTTGTGATACACTGTATATATATATACAGCTTCCGGCGTAGTGATGAAGCGTCGCTCCCTACTTAAAATGGTGGAATACCCTACATAGTGCACTTCACAGTAACAGATAATGTACACACAGCGACTTCAAACTCGACTCGGACTCGTTTCAAATGACTCGCAAAAAATTACTTGTGGACAACAAAAATCAGCAACATTAGTTACATGTGACAATTCTACGTATATACAGTATATATATGATCCGACATCATTCTGATCGTGTCATTTTCTGCTCTGTAATAACGCTCCGGCCGTTTTAAACCACAACGCACACCATGGGTAAATGTTCCAGCCAGCTTCCAGCGTAGTGATGAAGCGTCGCTCCCTACTTAAAATGGTGGAATACCCTATGTAGTGCACTTCACAGTAACAGATAATGTACACACAGCAACTTCGAACTCGACTCGGACTCGTTTCAAATGACTCGTGACTCGCACAAAATGACTTGTGGACAACAAAAGTCAGCAACATTAGTTACGTGTGAAAATTATATAAATATGATCTGACATCATTCTGATCGTGTCATTTTCTGCTCTCTAATAATAACGTTCCAGACGTCTTAACCACAACGCACGCAATGGCTAAATGTTCCAGCCAGCTTCCAGCGTAGTGATGAAGCATCGCTCCCTACTTAAAATGGTGGAATACCCTATGTAGTGCACTTCACAGTAACAGTTAATGTGAATGGAACGCTCCTACAGAATTGGCGCTAATGATTGTAAGAACCGCTTTCTGAACCAATCAGACCTTCTGATTGTAATTTTAGTAAGAAATGCTGTTATTTGCATGTATTTAGTTTGCAGCATCACACAGATGATTGTCAATGAAACGCTTGATTGGCTTTCTAACGACTTTGTGTTTAATTATAAGCACATTTACAAAATAACGGATTCTATTCCTAATGGGACACACGGTTATAAATTTAATAGCATCTGGAAAAACAGAAGCTAAGGTAAGCAGTGGTTATGGATTTTTTTGCTGTCTTTGGGATTTTGGCCGCTGTGCCATAATTTGCAATGAAAACAAAACGTCAGTTTAAGCTTTTAACTGGTACCTAGAAACGTTAGGGCACTAAGTAAAACGGCAAAATACAGTCGCTAATCTGTTGTTGTTTTTTTTATCTGAACTTACATATAATTTGTTTATTTCTATGCTACATTTCCACTATATGTTTTGTGTAGATTATATTGACTCGTGACTTGACTCGGACTCTAGCCTAAAGACTCGTGACTCAACTCGGACTCGTGTTTTGTGACTTGTGAACATCTCTGCCTCTAGGTAATTCAACTACCTCTCAAAATGTAGTATCAGAAGTGGAATCATACAGTTTTTTGTGTTAATATGGACCTGGATTCTCCAAGACCAGGATGAAGCGCTTACTAAAACCACAAAACACACAGGATATTTGATTCCGCACACTAATCCGCAGACCCAGTGAAGCCTGAAAGTGAATCTGCTTGCACGTTTTTACATACGTTCTTACGTACTAAAGTCCTCAGTAAATCAGGACCTTAATGTTCTACAGATTTGTCTATACTGTGCATTAGCAGAACATTAGCAGTACATTACGCCCGTGTAAACGGCGCGTCTCTCCGACTCTGACACACGGCTGACTCGTTTGAAGGCCTCGCCGAGCCTCAAATCTGTTATTATGATAGCCATAGAGGCAGTTTGGCCTTTGATTAGGCTTTGTTTGAACAAGTTTCCAAATGAACACTGGGTTAGCTGAACTAGCCCTGTATCCATCACTCTCTCTGCTCTCTGTGGAACTTAACCAAACACGGTCACTATAAAAACAAATCTGGCTGCCAGAAAAGGTTAGACTTCTAATTAAAGGTTCCCCACTATGTCCTTAATTCCAAGTCAACCGTCAGCTTAGCCTGATTGGTATAAATCTTTTTCTGTGGAAGGTTGTGCTAGAGGGTCGGCGGTTCACCGGGGTGGCGATTTGCTTGTTCGTTTAAAAGGCCATTGATTACATCATTTGAAAGAACAGGCTTGTCGGGGACCCAGCTGTAGTGCTACATGGTGCAGAAGGCAGGAAACCTCAGCAGGGTGGAGATTCATGCTTGGACTGCCTAATAAAATTTCCAAATATTTTTTAAATGTGACTAAATGATTTTTGGCATTATATTAAAACACTTTTTACTATTATTAGTAACATTTAAAAGCATAATAAATGCATGTTGTACATTCATATTACCTTCACTACATGGACAAAAGTATTGGGACACCCCTTCTAACTATTGATTTCATGTGTTTTAGCCACAACAACTTTAGTAAAGACAAACACACACAATTATATGTGCTTTCATCAACTAGCAAAAACCAATGCTAGCATTCTTGCAAAAATAATAATAATTATTATTATTAATATATTAGTTAATATTAATGAAATATGCATAATTAAAAAAAATATTTATTTGTATTATTATTATTATTATTATTATTATTGGTATTATTGTTATAGATATTATTATAGATATTATTGTTATTATATTATTATTGTAATATATATTATTATTATTATTGTTATTATTATTGTTGTTATTATTAATAATGTTATTATTATCATTATTATTAGTTTTATTATTGTTATTATTATTATTAATATATTAATTAACATTAATATTAAATAAATATGTATGATTATATTTATTATTATAGATATTATTATTATTGTTATTATTATTTTATTATTATTATTATTATTATTATTGCTGTTGTTATAGATATTATTGTTTATAATAATAATAATAATTATTATTATTATTAGTATTATTGTTTTGGATATTATTATTATTATTATTATTGTTGTTATTATTATTATTGTTACTTTTGTTATATATTATTATTATTACTATTATTATTACTATTATCATTATAGATATTGATGTTATTATTATTATCATTATTAATATATTAATTAACATTAATATTAAATATGCATTATTATTTATTATTATTATTATTAGTAGTAGTAGTAGTGGTATTATTTTTATAGATATTATTATTATTGTTATTATTATTACTATTAGTTTTGGTATTAAATTGCTGACATTTTAAGCGTTCGAATCTCAGCCCTGCTAACGAACAGCCAGGCGCTTACAAATATTAATTGGCTATGTCTGAGGGTGGGAAGACCGAAGAGATTCTGCAAAGAGAGATGAGGAATAATTAATGGAGAGCAGTGTTTGACTTGCTGAATGTGATACTGATCCCTGTGTGAACCTGAAAGTGCAGGTGAAAAGAAGTGGTTGGGTAATACACACTGTCTGCAGGGGCATTTGTTGCAGCAGTTGAGGAGGTACAACTGGGTACCTGGATATGACTAGATTGAGAGAAAAAAAAGGGAAAATGTGCGAATAGAATTAAATTTCATTGTGTTTTTTGTACTGTCAAAGCAACACGTCAACTAGCTGAAAGTATATTTTTAAAAGACGATTTACTTCTTTATATTAGGTGATAGAGTGTCCAGACATGGTTTGCAGCTCCTTCCAGAGAAAGCCTTAATTACATTCTCACGACCTGTGAATCTATTGCAGATTGTGCCCTAACATCTGTACCTGTAATCAGCGATTTGGCCCCCGACCACATGTGTAATGTATGTGTCAACACGTCACGATCCGAGATCCTATCTCTACCTGCGGTCAAGGGGACACAAACCGGGGCTGTACTTGGCAGCTCGATCCGTCTATGAGGCAATTAAGGAGCGTGTGAGCAGTGAGCGGTCAGGCCACAGTCACCAAAGCAAAATAAACGTCAGGGAGAGGAAGTGGTCAGCATTAGCAGGGGGCCCCCAATAAGAAGATGAAATGCAAAATAGTGGTGCATAATTGATGTGTTCCTTCTCCAGAGCCCTATATCTGCTGTTAACATAAGGGGAGGAGGGGGGTAATTGTTGCCAGATAGTCCTGCATAGCTCAACAGATGTTGATTAGTATAAGTCTGTACAGTAAATAATTACAACTAATCATGCTGGCAAATGACCATTAGCATAGAAAATATACAAACAAGCAGGACCTTGTTCACATGCTGTTAATAAGAGCTCTGAAATGACTTTACCAGCTCCTCAAGTCTTTGCTGTTGGTTTTAGATACTTCTGCATTTAATTAGAAGAGAATATTAGCACTTGGATGAAATTCATCTACATTTAAAATGTATGGAATGTGAAAATGTGCCAACCTAAAAACAGTCTTAAGATGTGCAACAGTACGGGGTCGTCAGTGTCACATCTTTCCTTTCAAAACTCTCCACACATTCTCTATTGGGGACAGATCAGGACTGCAGGCGGGCCAGTCCAGTACTCGTACCCTCTTCTTCCACAGCCATGCCTTTGTAATGTGTGCAGCATGTGGTTTTGCATCGTCTTCTTGAAAAATGCATGGACGTCCCTGGTAAAGATGACGTCTTGAAGGCAGCACATGTTGCTCTAAGATCTCAATGTACTTTTCTGCATTAATGCTGCCATCACAGAAGTGTAAATGACCTTTGCCAAGGGCACTGACACAGCCCCATACCATGACAGACCCTGGCTTTTAGACTTGTTGCTGATAACAGTCTGGATGGTCCTTTAATATCTTTGGTGATGCTGAATTATCTGACCACAATACACGTTTCCACTGTGTGATGGTCCATCCTAGATGCCTTCGAGCCCAGAAAAGTCGACACTGCTTCTGAACATGGTTAACATAAGGCTTCTTGTTTGCACACTAAAGTTGTATGTGGTATTTGTCCATGTAACTCTGTATTGTAGTGCTTGACAAAGGTTTGCCAAAGTAATCCCTCACCCATGTGGTTATATCAGCTATTGTTGAGTGGCGGTTCTTGATGCAGTGCCGTCTGAGGGTCGAAGATCTTCAGCTTAAGCTTGCGCTCTTGGTCTTTACGCAATGAAATTCCTCCAGATTCCTTGAATCATTTAATGATATTATGCACTGTAGAGGGAGAAATATGCAAATCCCTTCTAATCTTTCTTTGAGGTTCATTATTTTTAACATTTCAATCATTTTCTCACACATTTGTTGACAAACTGGAGATCCTCTGATCATCTTTGCTCATCAAAGACCCGGCCTTTCCTGGATGCTGCTGTTGTACCAAACCATGATTACAATCACCTGTTTGGAATCACATATTTATTTAGTTTTTTCACCCCATTACTAGCCCTAAATTGCCCCCGCCCCAACTTTTTTTGGAATGTGTTGCAGGTCTGAAATGCAGGAATGGATGTTTATTACCAAATGAAATGAAGTTGAGCAGATAAAACATGAAATATCTCAGGTTCATCCTGTCTGCAAACAAATAAAAGTCAAAGAAAATATAAGAAACTCTGCAATTTTATTTTATTTGCATTTTCCATACTGTCCCAACTGATTTGGGGTTGTAAAAAGTGTAGAAAAATTAGAAAAATTTTAATAGAGATTTAAATTATAAGTAAACAAAAATAGGCAACTCAACAATTTTTGGCAACTCATTTGGCAAGAGAACTGTAATATATCTATGGTATCTACTTTTAGAATTTGGTAAGTGGATCCAGCATCTGTTCTCTGATACCATCCCACCTTTGCTAACAAAATAGCATTTTAATTGTCTGGCTTTTCAAATATGTCTAAATCTATTATATTTGCGATATTTAAACACTTAGCTAAAGTGGTCATGATACTTTATATTATAATAACATATTATTTTGTCAAAAATTTAACTTTGAATCATGCTTAGAGTCATGTGCAAAATAATGGCTGTGTTCCAAATAGCCTACTACATACTACTTGTGAACTGATGGGGCGCAAATCAGCATGAACTATACAGTATATACTGATCAGCTATAACATTAAAACCACCTCCTTGTTTCTACACTGACTGTTCATTTTATCAGCTCCACTTACCATATAGAAGCACTTTGTACTTCTACAATTACTGACTGTAGTCCATCTGTTTCTCTGCATGCTTTTTTTAGCCTGCTTTCACCCTGTTCTTCAATGATCAGGACCACCACAGAGCAGGTATTATTTAGATGGTGGATCATTCTCAGCACTGCAGTGACACTGACATGGTGGTGGTGTGTTAGTGTGTGTTGTGCTGGTATGAGCTGGCGTTTTTAAATACCGTGTCCACTCACTGTCCACTCTATTAGACACTCCTACCTAGTAGGTCCACCTTGTAGATGTAAAGTCAGAGACGATCGCTCATCTATTGCTGCTGTGTGAGTTGGTCATCTTCTAGACCTTTATCAGTGGTCACAGGATGCTGCCCACGGGGCGCTGTTGGTTGGATATATTTTTGGTTGGTGGACTATTCTCAGTCCAGCAGTGACAGTGAGGTGTTTAAAAACTCCAGTAGCACTGCTGTGTCTGATCCTCTTATACCAGCACAACACACACTAACACACCACCACCATGTCAGTGTCACTGCAGTGCTGAGAATGATCCACCACCTAAAGAATTCCTGCTCTGTGGTGGTGCTGTCGGGGTCCTGACCATTGAAGAACAGGGTAAAAGCAGGCTAAAAAAAATTTAAAGAAACAGGTGGACTACAGTCAGTAATTGTAGAACTACAAAGTGCTTCTATATGGTAAGTGGAGCTGATAAAATGGACAGCGAGTGTAGAAACAAGGAAGTGGTTTTAATAATTAGGAGAGCTGTAATAATTAGGAGAGGTTTAGTGTTTCTCTGTCATTCTTCTAATACATTAAGTCACGTTAAGCTTTTTTTTTTGTTTTAGACTCTCTCGGAAAAGCTGATTCTTACAATTCCTCAGCACATCGAGCTATATCACGAGTTTCAAAATCCAGCTAAACACAGATACAAGTGGAGCTTTCAGAGTGGATTTGAAGGTTAGTCCACACAAATGCAGATTCGTCTCATATTCGCACTTTGATGACATTTTACCAGAGATGTTCACAAGTCACAAAATACGAGTTAGAGTCGAGTTACGAGTCTTTCGGCTAGAGTCCGAGTCAAGTCACGAGTCAGTATAATCTACACAAAACACATATTGGAAATGTAGCGTAGAAATAAACATAATATGTAAGTTTAGATAAAAACATCAACAGATTTTTTTGTATTTTGCCATTTTACTTCGTGCCTTTACTTTCCTAGGTACCAGTTAAAAGCTTAAACTGACGTTTTGTTTTCATTGCAAATTACGGCACAGCGACCAAAATCCAAAACACAGCAAAAAATCTATAACCACTGCTTACCTTAGCTTCTGTTCTTCCAGATGCTAATAAACTTATAACCGTGTGTCCCATTAGGAATAGAATCCGTTATTTTGTAAATCTGCTTATAATTAAAAACCTCCAAACTTTTCCCGGTTGTGAAGTAAAACACAAACTCGTTAGAAAGGCAATCAAGCGTTTCATTGACAATCATCTGTGTGATGCAAACTGAATAAATGCAAATAACAGCATTTCTTACTAATAATTACAATCAGAAGAAGTTCTTACAATCATTAGAGCCAATTCTGTAGGAGCGTTCCATTCACATTATCTGTTCCAGTGAAGTGCACTATGTAGGGTATTCCACCATTTTAAGTAGGGAGCGACGTTTCATCACTACGCCGGAAGCTGGCTGGAACATTTACCCATTGCGTGCGTTGCGGGTTAAAACGGCCGGAGCGTTATTAGAGAGCAGAAAATTACACGATCAGAATGATGTCGGATCATATATATACTGTATATATAATCGTCACACGTAACTAATGTTGCTGACTTTTGTTGTCCACAAGTCATTTTTTGCGAGTCACGAGTCAAGTCCGAGTCATTTGAAACGAGTCCGAGTCGAGTCTGAAGTCGCTGTGTGTGCAGCTCGAGTCCCCAGCGCTGAACATAGCAACTGTTTATTGTTAATTTGAAATTAAATAAATAAAAAGCTTAACACGTTGAGTTTAAGGGTAAAAATGTCATGACAATGGGTGTCGAGTTTCAAAAGTTTTGAGTTTAGGGGAGTTACAAGGTACCACTGTTATAGGAATACTAACATTATAGGAATACTCACAAATTGCTAATAACGCTATATGAACTCTGTATGGCCAAAAGTAGCTGTTAGGTCTTTAACATTTGTGAGTTTAGGTCTTTAAGTGGCTAAGTGGTTAGCACTGTCGCCTCACAGCAAAAAGGTCCTGGGTTCGATCCCCAGGTGGGGTGGTCCGGGTCCTTTCTGTGTGGAGTTTGCATGTTCTCCCCGTGTCCACGTGGGTTTCCTCCGGGTGCTCCGGTTTCCTCCCACAGTCTAAAGACATGCAAGTGAGGTGAATAGGAGTCACTAAATTGTCCATGACTGTGTTTAATATTAACCTTGTGAACTGATGAATCTTGTGTAATGAGAAACTACCGTTCCTGTCATGAATGTAACCAAAGTGTAAAACATGACGTTAAAATCCTAATAAACAAACAAACAAACAAACTCTCTACTGACTGAATAAGAACACATGACCGGACCCTTCCCAAAATCTTTTGAAAAGCCCTGAATGTACAGTTTACCAACAGAAGCAATCAAAATCTCAAACTAAATCAAATATACAAGCCAGCAGTCACCCATAGCTCCTTATTAGAAACCTAATAAAATGGCAAGATTGTAAAGTTATAACCACCTCTAATTTATTTAACCTTTAGTGAACCGCCATTCATTTAGTTCTCCACGCCGGCCCTCCCTTAAGACACCTGCCACATTCTCCCAGTGACGACAGGAAATCCATACATTGACAGCTGAAGTATTATGGTTTGGAAAGAAAGCTAATGAGGTCTGGGAGGAACAACCCTGAACTAAATGAATAATGCCCACTAAGGCAATCACACTACTACTGACTTAGATCTCACATTTGTCAGGGCGTTAATGATTTACTGACCTTTGACTAGGTTTAAACGTGATTAAACGAGATGTAGAGAGGTGATCAGTGGGGCTAATCACACAGATCTATAAATTGATACTGTTAAAGACTCATATTCAAATATTCCCTTAGATAAATATTGACTAGCTTGTGCTTAGCATGTTAGGTTTGGTAAAGCACAGTTTTATAAAGTTGTTAAATGTAACAGTTTCATGAATTTGTATTTTATAAGAAACATATCGCAGTATGTTTCACAAATACACGAGCTGAAATTGTCAAGGCATAATAAATAAATTAATTAATTAAATAAATAAATAAATAATTAAAATTAGTGTAAAATACTGTTACTTTTTAAGTAAAATAACTTATTAGGAGAAAAAAAATACAAATTCAGTGGCAGGGTAGCGCTAATAAGATTTATTTTTGATTCATTGATACATTGATTCATTTTTTCAACATGTACAGTTTTCCATCTATTATTATTATTATTATTATTTTATTATCATTATTCATTTTATTATTATAATTATTTCTGTTATTGTCATTATTATTATCATTATTATTATTATCATTATTTTTATTATTACTATTATTATTATTATTATTATTATTATTAGCATTATCGTTATTATTATTAATTATTATTATTATTATCATTTATAATTTTTATTATTATTATTATTATTTTTATTATTATTATTATTATCATTTATTATTTTTATTATCATTTATTATTATTATTATTATTAGCATTACTATTATTAGCATTATTATTATCATTACTATTATTATTATCATTTATCATTATTAATATTATTATTATTATTTTTATTTTTATCATTATCATTATTATTATTATTATTATTATTATCATCATTATTATTGTTATCATTATTATTATCTATTAGTATTATTATTATCATAATAATTATTATTATCATTATTATTATTATTATCATTATTATTAATATTATCATGATTATCATAATTATTATCATTATAATTTATTATTATTAATATTACAAAAAAGCTATAATAATCATAATGATGATAAGAACAACAACAACAATAATAATATCATTGTGATTGTTATTTTTATTATTATTATTATTATTCTCAAAAAACAGGTAGGCTTTAAGCTGTATGTTGGCATAATGTAGCCAAGCTAAATAATATTATCTACTGAAGTGATTTTTAAAAGCAATATAGTTCAGGTCGGATCTTAACCAGGCGAGATCAAAGCACTGAGCAGAATTTGCTAAACATGAGTAACTGATTAGCATTGTTATTAATGTCTTAAGTCATTTTGCTCCTCATCCATCAGCTGCATTGTGGGGGAGATGTAGAGACACCACCGTGGCTCGTTGTGTTTGGACGTCTGGGGAATCGCACCGGCTAATCAAAGCTGATGTCTTGTAATTTAGTGCTTGTAATCTTAGTTTTAACCATCATACTGTCTGCATCCTGTCAGCAATAGGAAACTGTTCAGTGTAGAAACAAACGGGGGAGGATGTTTTATTCCTTCTCTGTTTTGTCAGCTAATTTCCTTAAATCCTACCCACTAAGTCCCATGGTCCTACCTATGCCATGCAGGGACATGATGCACATTAGTCAATTAATAGTCTGGTAAATGACAACAGTTCCAGTCTATTGGTTTACTCCGGGGAATCTGACCTCGTCACATTATCCCACCTATGGAGAATGCATGGCAACGTGAGAACAGCTGGAACAAAGAAAACAGTGGATGGTTTCATAATTAACAAACTGTCTATAGCTGACTTCATATTTCACTTAAGGTACCTACTTTATATGTCCGAAAGTATTTGGACGTCTGAGCATGAGCTTGTCGAAATATGTATGTGGGAATTTGTGCCCATTCAATCCAAATACAGTAGTATTTGTATAACTGGGCAGTGATGTTGGTCAAGAAGCCTTGATTGATGTTCCAGTTGATTCCAAAGCTGTTCAGTGGGGCTGAGGTCAGGACAGACTGTTATATCAAAGTCTTTACAGACCTTATTTTGTGTACAGATGCACAGTCATGCCTTCCCTAAACTGTTGATACAAAATTGGAAACATAATTTCTTTTAAACAATACATTTATTAAACCCGTTAGGAATTATGTATTTATACTATACACTGATCAGCCATAACAATAAACCACCTCCTTGTTTCTACACACTGTCCATTTTATCAGCTCCACTTACCAACTTACCATATAGAAGCACTTTGTAGTTCTACAATTACTGACTGTAGTCCATCTGTTTCTCTGCATGCCTTGTTTCATGCCCCCTTTCATTCTTCAAGGGTCAGGACTCACCCAGGACCACTACAGAGCAGGTATTATTTAGGTGGTGGATCATTCTCACCACTGCAGTGACACTGACATGGTGGTGGTGTGTTAGTGTGTGTTGTGCTGGTATGAGTGGATCAGACACAGCAGGGTGGCACGGTGGCTAAGTGGGTAGCACTGCCGCCTCACAGCAAGAAGGTCCTGGGTTCGATCCCCAGGTGGGGCGGTCCGGGTCCTTTCTGTGTGGAGTTTGCATGTTCTCCCTGTGTCTGCGTGGGTTTTCTCCGGGTGCTCTGGTTTCCTCCCACAGTCCAAAGACATGCAAGTGAGGTGAATTGGAGATACTAAATTGTCCATGACTGTGTTTGATATAATCTTGTGTGAACTGATGAATCTTGTGTAATGAGTAACTACCGTTACTGTCATGAATGTAACCAAAGTGTAAAACATGACGTTAAAATCCTAATAAACAAACAGACACAGCAGAGCTGCTGGAGTTTTAAATACTGTGTCCACTTACTGTCCACTCTATTAGACACTCCTACCTAGTTGGTCCACCCTGTAGATGTAAAGTCAGAGAGGATCGCTCATCTATTGCTGCTGCTTGAGTTGGTCATCTTCTAGACCTTCATCACTGGTCACAGGACGCTGCCTGTGGGGCGCTGTTGGCTGGATGTTTTTGGTTGGTGGACTATTCTCAGTCCAGCAGCGATAGTGAGTTGTTTAGAAACTCCATCAGCATTGCTGCGTCTGATCCACTCATACCAGCACAACACACACTAACACACCACCACCATGTCAGTGTCACTGCAGTGCTGAGAATGATTCACCTACTAATTAATGAAAGGGGGATAACAAAGCATGCAGAGAAACAGATGGACTACAGTCAGTAATTGTAGAACTACAAAGTGCTTCTATATGGTAAGTGGAGCTGATAAAATAGACAGTGAGTGTAGAAACAAGGAGGTGGTTTTAATGTTATGGCTGATCAGTGTATATTTCTATATATAAAAAATGTATTTAATTTTTAAAGATATCAGTTTTTATTTTGTATTTTTTACACTTTATTTATTTAATTTATTTTGTATTATTTTATTGATTCCAAAGTTTTCTTTATGTAATATTTGTTTCATGATCTGACATGCATGAACATGGATTATTACTCTTTTAAACCACTGAACGTACATAATATAAGCAATATTAGCAATACACAACATGCAGTGGGATAAAAAGAGGATGGAGTTAAATGCTACTCATTGAGGGTCTCACTGCTAAAATGAATAGCAGGCAGCTGACGTCTCGAGTCGATAGGCCACATATCAAGCTCTGCAGTTTGGTGCAAAGCATTCCCACAGGATGAGCGCAGAGAGGGTTCCCATTATGTGGAGCTCGGGCAGGGTCCTGCCTGCTGACAGGGGTATTAAAATGAAATAAATCAGCCATTAAGAGCGGCCTATAGAAACTGCAACACTATTAATACCAAAAGTGACAGCAGATTGAAGGTGTCTGATGTGTTAACTGTAGACGGTGGACCTTTAATTGCGTGAGCCGGGTTTTTATTTCGGCGTCTCTTTGTGGTGAACGGTGAGGGGAGGGTAACACCTCCTTTTTTCCACTTTCGAGTTATTAATTCAGGAAAAGTGTCAGGTCAGGCAGCATTTTAATTGAATCACGGCATCTCGGAGCGCACAGGTGTGTTAGCTAGCCGACCATTACTGTAGGTGACTGCAATCGTTACCAGTTATTAAGAAGCCATTACAGTGATGTTTGCCACTTCGACTTAGGTCAATTTAAGTGATGTATGACCATCATTTCTGACCATCAGGAGGTAATACGAACCAGCAGTGACACAATAATACAACAGAAAACGCTCATTTAAATGTCATGCTGGCTATAGATGATATTTAAATGCTTTGTTGAAATGCTTTTGAGTCATTTTATTCATGTAGACAGACAGGAAAATAAGAACCACTTAAATTTTTTTTTTCTACACACACACACCATATATCAGCCATAACATTAAAACCACCTTCTTGTTTCTACACTCACTGTCCATTTTATCAGCTCCACTTACCATATACAAGCACTTTGTAGTTCTACAATTACTGACCCCCACAGGACCACCACAGAGCAGGTATTATTTGGGTAGTGGATCATTCTCAGCACTGCAGTGACACTGACATGGTGGTGGTGTGTTAGTGTGAGTGGATCAGGCACAGGCACTGCTGGAGTTTTTAAATACCGTGTCCACTCACTGTCCACTCTATTAGACACTCCTACCTAGTTGGTCCACCTTGTAGATGTAAAGTCAGAGACGATCACTCATCTATTGCTGCTGTTTGAGTTGGTCATCTTCTAGACCTTCATCAGTGGTCACAGGATGCTGCCCATGGGGCGCTGTTGGCTGGATATATTTTTGGTTGGTGGACTATTCTCAGTCCAGCAGTGACGGTGAGGTGTTTAAAAACTCCAGCAGCGCTGCTGTGTTTTATCCACTCATACCAGCACAACACACACTAACACACCACCACCATGTCAGTGTCACTGCAGTGCTGAGAATGATCCACCACCTAAATAATACCTGCTCTGTAGTGGTCCTGGGAGAGTCCTGACCATTGAGGAACAGCATGAAAGGGGGCTAACAAAGCATGCAAATAAACAGATGGACTACAGTCAGTAATTGTAGAACTACAAAGTACTTCTGTAAGTCGCTCTGGATAAGAGTGTCTGCTAAATGCCGAAAATGTAAATATAAATCTATATGGTAAGTGGAGCTGATAAAATGCACATTGAGTGTAGAAACAAAGAGGTGGTTTTAAAGGTGTGAAGCCTGTTATAGCATCAGTAAAAGTGTTTGTTGGAAGGGGGGGGTCAGACTTCTATATACTTCTGACCATATGGTGTACAGCGTTTATACACACACATATATAGTTAGATAGATAATTAGATAGATAGATAAGTAGGTAGGTAGGTGGGTGGGTGGACGGACGGACGGACGGACATATAGACAGATAGATAGATAGAGTACATACATGCAGATGGATACAATAGATAAATATACACACAGATAGATAAATAGACAGACAGACAGATAGATAGCTATATAGACAGACAGATAGATAGGGTACATACATAAAGATGGATACAATAGATAAACATACACAGATAGATAGATAGATAGATAGATAGATAGATAGATAGATAGATAGATAGATAGATAGATAGATAGATAGATAGATAGATAGATAGATAGATAGATAGATAGATAGAGTACATACATACATTTACATTTTCTGCATTTAGCAGACGCTCTTATCCAGAGCGACATACATACATATGGATACAATAGATAAACATACACACAGATAGATAGATAGATAGATAGACAGACAGACAGACAGACAGATATACAGACAGAGTACATACATACATACATACATACATACATACATACATACATACATACATATGGATAAACATACACACAAGCTAATGGTTGGGTGTCAGCCTGACAGCGGTGGGCCTAAACCATTGACCTTCTGATTACTGGTCCAATAGCTCATCCAATGAGCAACCACTTCCAACGAACTGGAACAGAAATAGTGCTATTATATTTTCACAGACATTGCTAAATGACTCTATATGTGCTAATCATTATTAGGCAATACACATTGTCAGCTAATTTGTATGAATTAAAAATGTCCACAAATAAAAGTCTCTCTGGCAGAAATTGCATGTTAAAAACTTGAACGGGTCTCGGCTTTGTTGCTGTTGGCAGTGCAATTATTGTAAAGCAAAACACACCATGGCAGGCAGGGCTAAAACAAATGAAGCCATCTCGCGAAAGTTTGCGCGTATTCGGAACGGCGTGGAGGTACTTTTTCAGCTGTCAGTTATTATTGATATATTCATTAAAGGAACCTACTCTCTCTTATCAATTTCTTTTTTGACACTAGCATGTTGTCACCCTCAGTTGACAATGAATCAATTTACAATTATGATTGTTGATGGCCCATGACACGGACGGCAAGAGAACGTCATTAGATGAACATTAAAATGAAACACGGAGAGCAGTGGATCTGTGGGGCCTGTTTCCACACTCGCTGCTTCCCCCTGAGCTTTGCACTGGCTGTGCTCTATGGGGCCTGAACCTGCATTCAAGCACCCCATCTTATCCTCTACGGGTCCTGCCGTTAGCTAAAGTGTTGCTATATATAGTTAATTACGAGCTATTTTAATGTTACTTTTACAGTTGTATAATGGATCGACATAACCTTTAAATAATTACCACTTAAAGTTTGTACTTCTTGGAGTGTATGGAAGTAAATCTACACTCTATAGGTTTTGTATACAGGCTCCAGCACTGCCTTTTTTATTTTACATATTATTTAGTTTAATATGATGTGGTCTCACATTTATACATTTCCAAAATTTCCCTTGACCCATTTTGTGATGTAAAAAATGGGTGTATGGATGGGTGTATGGATGGATGGATGGATAAACGAGATCATTGATCAGATGGATGGATGGATAAATAGATGAATGAATAGATGAAAGGATGGATAGATGAATGAAAGGATATATGAATGGATGGATGGATGAATGAAAGGATAGATGAATGGATGGATGGATGAATGAGAGGATAGATGAATGGATGTATGGGTGGGTGGATGGATGGATGGATGGATAAACGAGATCATTGATCAGATGGATGGATGGATAAATAGATAAATGAATAGATGAAAGGATGGATGGATGAATGAAAGGATAGATGAATGGATGGATGGATGAATGAGAGGATAGATGAATGGATGTATGGGTGGGTGGATGGATGGGTGTATGGATGGATGGATGGATAAACGAGATCATTGATCAGATGGATGGATGGATAAATAGATAAATGAATAGATGAATGGATGGATGGATGAATGAGAGGATAGGTGAATGGATGTATGGGTGGGTGGATGGATGGGTGTATGGATGGATGGATAAACGAGATCATTGATCAGATGGATGGATGGATAAATAGATGAATGAATAGATGAAAGGATGGATAGATGAATGAAAGGATAGATGAATGTATGGCTGGATAGATGAATGTATGGATAAATGGATGGATGGACGGATGGGAACATGGATGAATAGATGGCTGGATGGATTGATGGATGGATGAATGGTTGGCTGGATGGATTGATGGATGGATGAATGGATGAATGGGAACATGGATGGATGGATGGGAACATGGATGGATGGATGGGAACATGAATGGATGGATAGATGGATGGAAGGATAGATGGATGGATGGGAACATGGATGGATGGATGAATGAAAGGATATATGAATGGATAGATGAATAAAAGGATAGATGAATGGATGAATAAATAGGAACGATGGATGGATGGATGGATGAATGGATGAAAGAAAGGATGGATGGATGGATGGATGAATGAAAGTATATATGGATGGATGGATGGATATATGATTGGATGGATGAATCAAAAGATAGATGGATGGATGAATGAAAGGAGAGATGAATAAAAGGATCAATGAATGGATGGATGAACGGATGGATGGACCGTAAACATCTGTGCCAAGACTACAAAGGAGGGGAGGCTGTTATGGCATCAATAAAAGTGTGTTGGTGGAGTCAAGTTTTCATATATTTCTGGCCATATAGTGTAGAGCTTTAAAGAATTTAGCATTTAGCATATCACAATGACTTAGCCAAATACTCCAAATAAACTCTGCCAACATGCCAGTGGCGAGGCTAAACCATTGACCCAGTGACGTGTGACCAAAGCGGTGTTTGTAACCTGCATATTCATTAATACTCATAGATCCTTGTTGTAAAGATGTTCCATGGCAATTTCTATTTTTTTTTTTTTCCATGGACGCTAAGAATACTAAACTACTGTATATTCTCATTTCATACTCACATTTTACCACCTTTTTATCCTGGTCTAGGTCGTGGTGGCTGTAGCTTCCTTGGAATCACTGGATACAATGCAGTAACACACCCCGAACAGGACGCCAATCCATCACTTGGCCTTAAATCACCCCCAACCGGCCAATAGCACCACTGGGGATTCAAACCCTGAACCCCAGTGGTGGTCAGCTAGCGTGATTTATCGCTGTCCCAACCCAAGAGCTCAGAACTATTTATTACTTCCCTTTTTTATTCCCAGTTTGATAGTTCTTTAAGGCAATGGTTATATAAAGTTATGGGCATGGCTTGTATCATATTATGACAGTAATATGATACAATATGGCCAAGTGTATGTGGACACCTGACCATGAGCTATTCCAAAACCCGGACGTTATTATGGAGTCTGTCGATGTTTCAGTGTCTCATACAGAAGTTCAGGGCTCTGTGCAGGCCACTTTACTTTTGACCAATCAAATCAACCATGCTAAAACATGAAACGGCCTTCACAAATCTGTTGCCACTTTGACTTTTATTTGATTGCAGACAGGAACCTGAGATGTTTCATGTTTTATCTGCTCAACTTCATTTCATTTATTAATAAACATCCATTCCTGCATTTCAGACCTGCAACACATTCCAAAACAAAGTTGAGACAGTAAAGCATTTACCACTTTGTAATGTTGCCATTCCTTTTCACCACACTTAAAAGATGTTTTGGCACCGAGGAGACCAAGTGATTTAGTGTTTCAGCTTTTATTTTGTCAAACATTTTTAAGATGTGCAACAGTACGGGGTCGTCGTCACATTTTTCCTTTCAAAACTCTCCACACATTCTCTATTGGGGACAGGTCAGGACTGCAGGCAGACCAGTCCAGTACCCGTACCCTCTTCTTCCGCAGCCATGCCTTTGTAATGTGTGCAGCGTGTGGTTTTGCATCGTCTTGGTGAATAATACATGGACGTCCCTGGAAAAGACGACGTCTTGAAGGCAGCACATGTTGCTCCAAGATCTCAATGTACTTTTCTGCATTAATGCTGCCATCACAGAAGTGTAAATGACCTTTGCCAAGGGCACTGACACAACCTCATTACCATGACAGACCCTGGCTTTTGGACTTGTTGCTGATAACAGTCTGGATGGTCCTTTTCGTCTTTGGTCCAGTGCACACAGCGTGTGGAATGTTGATTCATCTGACCACAATACACGTTTCCACTGTGTGATGGTCCATCCTAGATGCCTCAGAGCCCAGAGAAGTCGACGCCGCTTCTGGACGTGGTTAACATAAGGCTTCTTTTTTGCACAGTAAAGTTTTAAGTGGCATTTGTGCATGTAACTCCGTGCTTCCCTTGTAATCTCTCGCCCTTGTGGTCATATCATCTATTGTTGAGTGGTGGTTCTTGATGCAGTGCCGCCTGAGGGATCAAAGATCACGGGCATTCAGATTTAGCTTGCTCCCTTGGCCTTTACGCACTGAAATTCCTCCTGATTCCTTGAATCGTTTAATGATATTATGCACTGTAGAGGGAGAAATATGCAAATCCCTTCCAATCTGTCTTTGTGGTTCATTCTAAATGTTCTATTTCTTAGTTACATTTACATTTTCAAAGCATTGCCAATCCAGACACCAACTGGACACACAATGCACATCTGTGAGGTGTAAGACAGGCCTGTTGTTTCAGATTTCATCATTATTTGTGAAATTCTTGACCCGGATGTCTTTTAAAAATGAAACAATTTTAGCGATATTGAACATTTACCCTCTTGACATCGGCTTGATGCGATCTGTGGTCTCCGTGCGCGTTGAGACAAATAGAAAAAGAGGTGTTTCACGTCCCCCTGGCTTCGAGACGGTCCTCTCCGCCTCACTGCCCTTGTTGCCATGGTAGACTAACGCGCCACTGTCGGAGATTTGATTGCCTACACGGCCCCGGTTGAAAAACAGAGGACAGACTAAATGAAATCGCATCCATCTTAATGAAACACAATTATTTTCCACTTATTAATCATTGAGAAATCAATACGTCTCTTCTCGGGCAAGTCTGGCCCGGATCATCCGACGGTGACCGGCGATGATGCATCATCACTACTCCGAGACCGTCATAGGTTCAGTCACCTGTGTCCTTTCCTTGACTGAGCGACAACAAGAACAAATAATGAGCATGTTAGCGTGGTAAAAAAAATAAGGTCTGGTTTGGCAGCATTAAGATGGATAGAAGCTCATTAAGACTGATCCTGATGAGCATTTTTCTCCCAAATCAATTCACTAAACATATCGTATAATAGGACATTATTAAAGTCAGAGCAGGGTTATTGACTTAGGAAAAAAAAAACACATTGCAAATGGATGATCTTCACCTTTTTATTGCATCTCTATGACCTTAATCTGATGTTTCACCCGGTTTGCTGCATAATGAGAAAATGAGATGCAACAGACTGCGTGTTTAAGCGAAGAATTTATAGACCGGCGAATAACTCATACCTAATTACCCGAGAGCATGTTCTATTTTTTTTAATGACTTTGTTCAAGTAGGTTCAGATGAGCTGTTATTTATTCCTGTTATTGCTGTTCGTCTCCCCCGTTTAAACAACCTCACCGGCGAGGCTTTCGGGTGCCTTATTGTCGACGGTGGCGGAGTTTGAAAAATTGCTGCGGCGGTAATAACTTCGGCGGCTCAAGCCTTTGTTTTCCCTTTCGATAAAGAGAGCGATGCGGGCGCGGGGGTGATCTATGGCTGTTCGGCGGAGCGGGGTAGCCGTGTTTCACAGCCGAGAGCTCCGTCTTTACGGTGGCTCGAGTCTCTGATGAGAGTGCGATGTGCCGCAACTTCTAAACATTTCAGAACGGCGGTGATTTAGCCCGTGTCAAGGGATGGAAAAGGAAGGGGAGACGCGTCCGCGGTGACGGTGGTTCATTTATATTTACATTTTCGGCATTTAGCAGACGCTTTTATCCAAAGTGACTTACAGTACTGTGACAGTATATATTGCCTAAGCAATTGAGGGTTAAGGGCCTCGCTCAAGGGCCCAACAGTGGCAGCCTAGCAGTGGCGGGGCTTGAACCAGCAACCTTTCAATTACTAGTCCAGTACCTTAACCACTAGGCTACAACTGCTCATATACATCTGGACCAGGGCGTAACATCCCAATATATCAACCAATAATAGAATATATTTTACTAATAACTAATTAAGGGAGGCACGGTGGCTTAGTGGGTAGCACTGTCGCCTCACAGCAAGAAGGTCCTGGGTTCGATCCCCAGGCTGGGCGGTGCGGGTCCTTTCTGTGTGGAGTTGGCATGTTCTTTCCGTGTCTGCGTGGGTTTCCTCCCACAGTCCAAAAACATGCAGTCAGGTTAATTGAAGACACTGAATTGCCTTTAAGGTGAATGTGTGTGTGTGTCTGTGTGTCTGCCCTGCGATGGACTGGCGCCCTGCCCAGGGTGTTACTGTGTGCCTTGCGCCCATTGAAAAGCTGAGATAGGCTCCAGCCCCCCGCGACCCTAATTGGATAAGCGGATAAGAAAATGAATGAATGAATGAATAACTAATTAAGGGCGGCACGGTGGCCTCACAGCAAGAAGGTCCTGGTCCTACAATGACACTGACATGGTTGGTGGTGGTGTGTTAGTGTGTGTTGTGCTGGTATGAGTGGATCAGACACAGCAGCGCTGCTGGAGTTTTTAAATACCGTGTCCACTCACTGTCCACTCTATTAGACACTCCTACCTAGTTGGTCCACCCTGTAGATGTAAAGTCAGAGACGATTGGTCATCTTCCAGACCTTCATCAGTGGTCACAGGACGCTGCCCACGGGGCGCTGTTGGCTGGATATTTTTGGTAGGTGGGACTATTCTCAGTCCAGCAGGGACAGTGAGGTGTTTAAAAACTCCAGCAGTGCTGCTGTTTCTGATCCACTCATACCAGCACAACACACACTAACACACCACCACCATGTCAGTGTCAGTGCAGCGCTGAGAATGATCCACCACCCAAATAATAACGACTCTGTAGTGGTCCTGTGGGGGTCCTGACCAGCATGCAGAGAAACAGGTGGACTACAGTCAGTAATTGTAGAACTACAAAGTGCTTCTATACGGTAAGTGGAGATGATAAAATGGACAGTGAGTGTAGAAACAAGGAGGTGGTTTTTAATGTTATGGCTGCACAATATCTGCACAATGAGACGGGAAATAATGGAGAGCAGTGCGTGACTCCCCCACAGTCTTGTGTAGGTGAAAAGAAGCGGTCGGTTCTGTCTATACTATATGTAGAGGAGGAAGTACAAACCTGGTAATTGAATATGACAAGGTTGGAAGGATTATTAGGGGGGTGGTGCTCAAACAACACAATCACCAGTGGGGAGTGATGCAGAACTAAAGCTCTGTTCAAAAGAGCTGCGGTAGTTCTGCTGGGCTTTACACCAGTTTTCCCAGTGACACAAACTGTCCAAGTGCACTTACCCACAAGTAACTGTCTGTCCGCTAATCACAAGTCTCAGATACGAATACTGACGAGAGCTATTTCGGTATTAACTTCTTACTTCTAGCACATAACTCAACTCTGATTACAGCCATAATAATATAGCTGTCAAATGTTGATTTATATCACTCGTTTTCCTTCGGTGCTACTCAGCCCCAATTTGTATTTTAAATTTTGTGATTTATGTTCCCATCCACCTGTATTTACAGCTGCGTCGCGTATTCCTTCTCCAGCTCGCTGGAAGTTCGTAGGCACGCATGCCATCATCAAAGCGTTATCAGATGTACTCCGCAGGAAGGACGAGGAACAATAAACCAAAGTGGAAAACATTCGCGCGGCCATGTTCGCCAGACTGAAGCGTCTCCGAGGATTATGATGATCTGCGCTAAACGCCGTCTCAGAGACATCTGTGGTGAGGCTAAATTAACAGGCGAGGAAACAATTAATTAGTGCGGCAGGCCATAAGGAGTTTACGGCGTGTAACTGCGGCAACGCAGGCGTCTTTAAAACCCCATAAGCGGGCACTTTTTTATCAGGCCGGTAATCAGCCGAAGGCCCGCAGACCCCGGGTACCCGGCGCGGCGAGCCAGATGAAAGGCTTCCGAGACACGTTTACGGCTTGTGAAAGTGGCGGGGAAGCCAGCCGAGGCCAGTCACAGACAGAAAATGAGGCCATAAAGTTTACAGTTTAAAGTCTAAATAAAACAACAACATAGGGGAGCGCGGGCCGGCGGACGATCGTCTGATCGTCTGTCAGATTACAGAGTACAGAGCAAGCATGAGAGGGGTAAAAAAAAAAACTAAACCAAACCGGATGGCGGAGAAAAAGCTTTTTGATGGACAGGCCACTGCTGTGAGTCAGCAGGACGCTAAACTATGTGGCAGCTTAGCACAGTTACGCGCACACGAACGCCAAAAAAGATCACCGTGGTGAGCCTGGTACAGAAAGCAAAGAGGAAAGACAAAACGAATCTGTGTCATGCAGGGCGTCAAATAAGTCTGGCTTGGCTGAAGCCCTGACCTTGTAGGCCAGATGGCCATGTCAGAGGGTTGAGCCGTCCTGTGACCTGCGTGATCCTGAAGAGAGAGTCCTCTATGTAGCAGCCGACTGGAGGAACAGCCATCTGGTGCCCTAGTTGCATTTGTTGTAACACACTGAATCTCCCACAGAAACACAGCGTGCACACTTTGGGTAGCATGAATACGTTAGATCGAGCAATGCTAATTACTGCTTCTAAAGAAATAAACACGGTCGTGACACTTTATAATTAATCCCATAATTAATCAGGAGTGTCAGTTCAATACACATATTATATAAAAAGTATTACAACTGCAACTGTCAGAAAAGTTGGGACAGTATGTAAAACGTTTTACATTATCAGCAATATTGTTATAATTAATTAATACATTTATTCTGTTCTGTCTATACTGTTGCCTGCAGCATGTTCCAAAAAATGTTTGGATAGGAGGCAGTTTATAACAATGAATGTGCTGAATATGTGATGCAGTCATATCTGAAGTCCATTTCTTAGTAAAAATAAATAAATAAATAAAAAATGTTGGGTTGAGGCCTGCTGCTTTATCAAAAAAAAAATAATAATAAATACAATAAAAAAGTAAAATAAGTAAATTAATTAATTAAAACTAAAAATAAATAAAAGAAATGAAATAAATAAAAATAAAATAATAATAAATATAAAAATGTTATTATTGTTTTGTTATTGTTATTATTATTGTTATTATTATTATTGAATTCATTATTAATAATAATTATTATTACATTAATTATTAAATATTATTAAAATTATTATTAAATATTATTAAAATTAATAATAATAATAATAATATAATAATAATATTAATAATAATAATAATAATAAAACAGATACAACAGGGATAGCGCAGAACTGAGAAAAATTGTGTTGGGCCTGCTGCTTTAACAAAAAAATAAATTAATTAATTAATCAATTAATTAATAAAACATTAATAAATAAACAAATGTAAAAAATGAAATTGATTAATTAATGAAAAATAAATAAAACATAAATAAACATAAATAAACATAAAATAATAATAATAAATAAAAATATTATTTTGGTTATTATTATTATTATTTATTTATTTTATTTTTTTATTTTATTATTACTTCGTAATAATAATAATAATAATAAAACAGCGCAGGTGACAGGGATAGCGCAGCACAGACAGCTGGTTGTCACAATATGACAGGCTGCTCTGGCCACCCGAGACAAGCCAGCTCTTGGTAAAAAAAGGAAAGATAAGGACAATTCAGAACCTGTCAGTTTCAGCAATTCACAACTGGCACCCTGACCCCATCAACTGGCTTACCTGACGCATTACGTGCATTTACAGGTGGGATTAGCTCCGAAAAGGGACGTCATGGTATCACACTCCAGCAGAAACCAGACTGGACCAAGCAGCCCGACACTGTGGTTTGACAGAAATGCACATGTGCTATTTAAAGAGCTGAGAGAGAGAAAAACCATGGTATATAGAAAAACCATGGAGCAAATTAATGTCACAATCGGTCATGTGCAGCTCCGTGCTCCATCTGCCATCTAAACATGGCAGTGCAGAAGGTTTATATACCAAGTATAGAGGACAGCATTCGCTTCTCACAAGCCGGTCAAATCCTGAAGGATAAAAAAATTAAAACGTCCCGCCTTAGATTATTCTTGTGGTGCTGTGTAGCTTGTGTTATGTAACATTAGATAAATAGACTGCCACCTCCGACAGCCGCCAGTAAATTGTGCTTTTTGTGTAAATTTAGTGAATCCACCTGCTAACGTATTTAATATCAGAACATTAAAACAAGGTCCCACAGTCTCCAGTTAAAGCTCCACGTTAAATAGACGTGAGAGGCAAGACTAGCCAGCAGTGATGACCTAATCTCAGCTGAACTAACGCACGTTTATTGGGTTAGGCACAGCAGCAATGTGTCTTGTCACTTTGCTGAGACAAGGCCAATGCAATCTACCGAATGGAATTAGATTGTCATTGATGTGCCGGGGTGAGTAGCAACAACAGATCGATGGAAAATTACGCACCATGTTGTGTGTGTGTGTGTGCAGATCTTAAAAGCGGCGTGGACACTTCGGCGCGATAGGCCGGGCGTATACGAGGAAAGTTCTGCTTCACTTGGAGCTATCACTATAGTAACCGAGAGGAAGGGTGAGGGGGAGAGGGAAAAAAAGACCAATTCCAGCAGAACACTAATGGGCCACATCATGCCAATAAAATAAAAAATGGCTCTTTTAGTTCAGTCAATAGAGAGTAAATGAAAACTTAACCTTTCATTAAATGTGGCGCTATGATGTCTCTTCTACTTGTTTGCTATTTTGTTTTGGTGTGTTCTCTGTAAATATGTATGATGTTGTTTTCTAGAGCGCTTGTGATTACGTTTATGACATGGCTGGTTGAAGTTTGGTCTTCTTGTTCAGCAGAATATCTAGACGTGTAATATAGCTACACACGACGGGCCAAAAAAATTAAATGAGCGTCAATATGTGTTTAAAGAAATGTTAAATTTAATATGCTAAAAATATATATAATATAATAACCTTCTAGCGTTCTAGTCAATGGACTCCATATAGACCCCTGAAGGTGTGCTGTGGTATCTGGCACCAAGATGTCAGCAGCAGATCCTTTAACTCCTGTAAGTTGTGACGTGGGGCCTCCATGGATCGGACTTGTTTGTCCAGCACATACCACAGATGCTCGATTGGATTGAGATCTGGAGAATTGTTGTTGTGCTCCTCAAACCGTTCCTGAACCATTTCTGCTTTGTGTCAGGGTGCATTATCCTGCTGAAAGAGGCCACAGCCATCAGGGAATAGTGTTACCATGAAAGGGTGTACACGGTCTGCAACAATGCTTAGGTAGGTGGTACGTGTCAAAGTGACATCCACATGGATGGCAGGACACAAGGTTTCCAGGCAGAACGTTGCCCAAAGCATCACACTGCCTCCACCGGCTTGCCTTCTTCCCATAGTGCATCCTGGTGCCGTGTGTTCCCCAGGTAAGCGACGCACACGCACCCGGCCATCCACGTGATGATGTATCAGACCAGGCCACCTTCTTTCAATGCCCTGTGGTCCAGTTCCGATGCTCACGTGTCCATTGTTTGTGCTTTCGGTGGTGGACAGGGCTCAGCATGGGCACCCTGACTGGTCTGCGACTATGCAGCCCCATACGCAACAAACTGCGATGCACTGTGTATTCTGACACCTTTCTATCAGAACCAGCATTAACTTCTTCAGCAATCTGAGCTACAGTAGCTCGTCTGTTGGATCGGACCACACGTGCATCAATGAGCCTTGGCCGCCCATGACTTTGTCGCCGGTTTACCACTGTTCCTTCCTTGGACCACTTTTGATAGATAGCGGGAACACTCCACAAGAGCTGCAGTTTTGGAGATGCTCTGACCCGGTCGTCTAGCCATCACAATTTGATCAAATCAGATAATCGGTGTTATTCACTTCACCTGTCTGTGGTCATTATGTTATGCCTAGTCGGTAGAAATGCCCCTAATTGCATATTTATTAAGGCATACAGGTGAGATGCTTGTTTTTACGGTTGTTTTCAAGTTTGCCCAGACAAGCACTTAGCAAATCAGAACATATCAGCAGACAACCCATGACAGAAAGAGAGAAAGACAAAGAAAGACAGAGAGGTGATAAATCTATAGGTTTCTACCAAGTGGGACTGAAATCAAAAAAGCTCAGGGCCCAGTTTCTATTGTGGCCGTGTTGCCCTTTTAATTAATTAGCCCTAGCAGGAAGTGCAGCCCGTAGGGAAGGGGGGGAGTGCAGCTCCTCTGTGTGCTGCCAAGGTGATAATGTCCTGAAGGTGGATGGAGTAAAGCAGGCCTCTGCAGATCCCTACACGATGCACTTATAATCTTACCGCGTAGCCAGATACGCCGATGTCTCGGCAGTCGAATGTGGGAATCGGCTATAGCGTTCCTTAACGCTTCCCTCGAGCAGGACCCGGCATGTGCTGTACTAGGATAACAGTCGTTCAGGCGGAGGTGAATACTGCTGCGTAATGTATGGACGAAACAGAGAACACCACTACCTCCAGGGTTTAGATCTACATATCCAAACATGTCATCTTCATAAATAACGTACAGTGGTACCTTGAAACTCGACTGGTGTTGAGTTTCAGGGTATTTTTTCCCATAAGGATGTATGGGAAACCTGTTAATGCGTTCCATGGTCCCGTGGAACTGCATATATTTTAGACGTATGTAAAATAAAAGGGTTGTTTTTGACACTTATACACTGAAAATAACACAAATATAATATAAAAATACTGAAACACAATTGAAAAACAGTTAAATACAATAAAACCTGCACTTTATCTTTACCTCTTTATTGTTCCCTTGTGCTTCTTAATCATGGAGATGCTTGATCTTGGAATATCGAATTCCTCAGCAAGTTCAGGAAAGGTGTATTCACATTAGAAGCAGCAAAACCACTTCTGCGCTGACTGTGCCGTTATTTCCTATGGAGTGTGACGTGCAGAAAGCTTAACGTGACTTATTGTACTAAACAACAAGCGAGGATTTCATTAGTGGAGAGAACTCATGAGCAGTAATAATTAAGAGAGGTTTAGTGTTTCTATGTCATTTTTTTTAATACATTAAACCACATTAAGCTTTTTTTTTTACTCTCTCAGAAAAGCTGATTCTCACAGTTTCTTAACGCCCCGAGCTATAACGCAAGTTTAAAAGTGAAACAGGAGGAAAATCCAGCTAGACACAGATACATGTGCAGCTTTCAGAATGGATTTGATGGTATTCCACACAAATACAGATTCGTCTCATATTCGCACTTTGATGACGTTATACTGCACCGCTCAAGCCGAGCGCTGAGCAAAGCGGTGGTCGCACACATGTCGAGTTTAAAGGAAACGTTGAGTTACAAGGTACCACTGTGTTTGTATTGCACTTCAGCTATATACACCGATCATCCATAACATTAAAACCACCTCATTGTTTCTACACTCACAGTCCATTTTATCAGCTCCACTTACCATACAGGAGCACTTTGTAGTTCTACAATTACTGACTGTAGTCCATCTCTTTCTCTGCATACTTTTTTAGCCTGCTTTAACCCTGTTCTTCAATGTTTAGGACCCCCACAGGACCACCACAGAGCAGGTATTATTTAGGTGGTGGATCATTCTCGGCACTGCAGTGACACTGACATGGTGGTGGTGTGTTAGTGTGTGTTGTGCTGGTATGAGTGAATCAGATTTTAAATACCATGTCCTATCACTGTCCACTCTATTAGACAGTCATACCTAGTTGGTCCACCTTGTTGATGTAAAGTCAGAGACGATCGCTCATCTATTGCTGCTGTTTGAGTTGGTCATCTTCTAGACCTTCATCAGTGGTCACAGGACGCTGCCCATGGGGCGCTGTTGGCTGTATATTTTTGGTTGGTTTAAAAACTCCATCAGCATTGCTGCGTCTTATCCAGTCATACCAGCACAAGACACACTAACACACCACCACCATGTCAGTGTCACTGCAGTGCTGAGAATGATCCAACACCCAAGTAATACCTGCTCTGTGGTGGTCCTGTGGGGGACCATTGAAGAACAGCATGAAAGGGGGCTAACAAAGCATGCAGAGAAACAGATGGACTACAGTCAGTAATTGTAGAACTGAAGTGCTTCTATATGGTAAGTGGAGCTGATAAAATGGACAGTGAGTGTAGAAACAAGGAGGTGGTTTTAATGTTATGGCTGATCGGTGTATATTAAACATACCAATGACACCCACAACCTGCATTTGCGTATGTAGGTAAGTCCATAAGTCGGTCTTTATTGTAGTTGAGAAAAAGAGAGAGTACGAGTAAGAGAAAACTTCTTTTTTCTCTTTTTTTTTTTTTTGTTTCAAGTAATGAGTGAGTGCACCTTTTGTGCCCCAGGCCTTCATACACAATTTAGCCAGAAAGCCAGTGCGGATCATGATTTAGCTTTTGACACGGCTGGCCCCTGGGCTATGGCAGACTAATACAGATATCTGACTCTCAGCTCACTGTGGAGCCAGAGGAGAGACAGAGCCAGAGCCCTTTTATTGACTAAATGATAAAGAGCTTTGTAATGATAAATAACAGTCATTTTATTGTGGAATTCCCAGAAAAGACACATACTACAAATACTATATATATACGAGGCTGGACAAAAGGTTCGGTGAATTGAATGATACAATAGAAACAAGAAAACAGAATATACATAGAATATACCTTTATTGACCTTCAAAGTAACGTCCATCAGACACAACCCAGTCTTGACGTTAGTACAGCTTCTGAAAACTGTCGTAAAAGTCACCCTCAGAGTTACCCTCTGAGACGTCCGCGACATTTCATCAGCGTTTGTGTGTCTCCGTCGTCGTTTTTCCCAAGTAGGAACTAAATGTAATGTTATTTTGTTCTATTCATGTTTGACGCTATCTTTTCAACATACTGCGTTCAAATGACTGCACCACCTGGACCCGATAAGCCACGCCTACCACACACTAGACATGTCCCTTGATGTCCGTGCACATTCCCGAACTTGTCGGCTGAGTTTCATTCGAGATAGCCGACTATTCGCCGAAGTTTCGTCCATAGTTCATACATACACCGATCAGGCATAACATTATGACCACCTTTCTAATATTGTGTTGGTCCACCTTTTGCTGCCAAAACAGCCCTGCAACTGCGATGCACTGTGTATCCTGACTGCAGTAGCTCGGCTGTTGGATCGGACCACACGGGCCAGCCTTCGCTCCCCACGTGCATCAGTGAGCCTTGGCCGCCCATGACCCTGTCGTCGGTTTACCACTGTTTTTTCCCTGGACCACTTTTCATAGATACTGACCACCGCAGACCGGGAACACCCCACAAGAGCTGCAGTTTTGGAGATGCTCTGACCCAGTCGTCTAGCCATCACAATTTAACCCTTGTAAAACTCGCTCAAATCTTTACGCTTGTCCATTTTTCCTGCTTCTAACACATCAACTAATATATCCCACCCACTAACAGGTGCTGTGATGAAGAGATAATCAGTGTTATACACTTCACCTGTCAGTAGTCATAATGTTATGCTTAGTCGGTGTATGTATACACATTATATTTACATTCAGCATTTAGCAGGTGCTTTTACCAAATTGGCTTACAGTACTGTGATAGTATATTGTCTAAGCAAGTAAGGGTTAAGGGCCTTGGAAGTGGTGGGGATTGAACCAGCGACCATTTCATTACTAGTCCAGTACCTTAATGGCTAGGCTAAGCTGAGAGAGTTAAGAGCCTTGCTCAAGGGTCCAAACTCTCAACCTTTTGATTAATAGCCCAAAGCTTTACCCACTAGGCCAGGGTTTTTTTAACCCTTTTGGACAAGCGCCCCCTTTCATGTGCCGACCTCGAACTTGGCCCCCCAAACCCCCAACCCTCAGCAAAACCCCACCCAAACCCCTGAACTATCGCAAAAATAATATAATGCAATGCAACTTTGCTGTTTGCAGCATCCATTAACAACAGTAAAAACAGAGAGATGACTGAGAAGAGAAACTTACGAATCGACGAATCGACTCCTGAATCACTTATAGCGATATGTGAACAGAGCATCTCCCACTATTCACCTCTCTTAAAGACACACACACACCCACATGTCCTACAACAGCAGTCGTTGCTTTTGTCACCGATTTATCTTCGCTGTCGTCCCTATTTTTAAGTTTTTTTAGACTGAACTGGATTACATTAAACGTGAGTGTGTGCGTGGTCAGCGAGACTGATCAAATATGTCACCTGTGGATGAAAAATTAATTGCTTTCATTTTAGAAATAAAAAAATCTCCTAATTACGCGCCCCATCCTGGACAGGTACGCGCCCCACAGGTTGAAAACCCCTGCACTAGGCTACCCACTAGGGCAAGGAATTACTCTGGCAAAACTTAAGACACATCTTAAGACGTGCTTGCATGAAGAATGGGACAAAATAAAAGCTGAAACACTAAATCGCTTGGTCTCCTCGGTGCCAAAACGTCTTTTAAGTGTGGTGAAAAGGAATAGCAGCATTACAAAGTGGTAAATGCTTTACCATCCCAACTTTTTTTGGAATGTGTTGCAGGTCTGAAATGCAGGAATGGATGTTTATTAATAAATGAAATGAAGTTGATCATATAAAATATGAAATATCTCATGAAATATTCATCCTTTCTGCAATGAAATAAAAGCTGTCCCAACTTTGTCTGATTTTCTTTTTTATCGAGGGCACCTTAAGCGATCTAGTAAATCAGTAAGATTCCCTTATTATAACCTTTATAGTTTGAATAAAAGATTATTAAACACATGGTATGAAATGACAGTTCAATTATTCACAGAATTTGCATCCTGATGAGGCATAATAGTGAGAAGTCAATGCGGTTATCAAACTTCTTTAACGACCAAGCACAAAGATCAATTTAGTAGCTTAAACTCTAATAAGTGTGAAAAACCTGGACTGACACGGGTTTAGTGGAACTCAAATACTGTAGTACCAATTAGCACACATTCCAGAGCTCACACTTTAAAACCAGCAAGTTGAGAATAGCAGGTGTCTAAAATGAAGCGTGTAATTAAACCACGGTAATAAAATACCCTACGATTAAAACATGAGACGGATCGGCTGTTGGAGGAGCTGTGGGGTGTGATTTTATGTTCAAAATATGTGGACAAAAATGTGTGGACGCCTTATTATCAGCTGGATGGACATCTCATTCTAAATCCATGGGAAGTTGGTCTACGGGAAGTAAGACCTTCACCTCACTTGCATGTCTTTGGACTGTGGGAGGACTAAGGAGCTCACCCACACAGACTTGGGGAGAACATGCAAACTCCACAAAGAAAGGACCCAAACTGCTCCACCAGGGAATCAAACCCAGGACCTTCTTGCTGTGAGGCGACAGTGCTACCCACCGAGCATTTGCATTATTAGGTCAGGTACTTGTTTAGGCCTGACCAAATGATCCTGACCTCCAACTGATGTTCCAATTCATCCCAAGGCGTTAAGTAGGATTCACATCAAAGTGACCAAACCTTTGTCTGTAAGGGTCTTGCTGTGTACACAGGGGTACAGTGATGGAACAGGAAATGGCTTTTCCTAAACTGTTGCCACAGGGTTCATTCATTTATTTATTCATTCATTGTCTGTTGTGCCACCACTTTATTTTACTCAGGTTAAAGGTAGGAAAGACCTCAAACAGGTTGCCAGTCCATCACAGGGCACACACACATTCACACATGGAAATGTTAGTACTGTAGCTCCAAATGACCTGACTGCATCCTGTTGACCTTGAAAGAGGAATCCGGATTAGATACAGAGAGAACATGCAAACTCCACACAGAAAGGCAGAAAGGACCCGGACCTCTCCACCTGGGAATCGAACCCAGAACCTTTTTGTTAAAAACATGTAATTGATTTCACTCCTGCTAGCCAAATGTATGCCTGAAAGACCTGTTTGAGTTAGGAAAGGTGTTAAGGTGTATATATATGGTGGCTCAGTGGGTAGCACTGTTGTCTCACAGCAAGAAAGTCCAGGGTTCGATCCCCAGGCGGGGTGGTCCAGGTAATTTCTTTACAGGGTTTCTTTACATGTTCTCCCCATGTCTGCCTGGGTTACACACCGATCAGGAATAACATTATGACCACCTCCTTGTTTCTACACTTACTGTCCATTTTATCAGCTCCACTTTCCATATAGGATCACTTTGTAGTTCTACAATTACTGACTGTAGTCCATCTGTTTCTCTACATGCTTTTTAGCTGCTTTCACCCTGTTCTTCAATGGTCAGGACCACCACAGAGCAGGTATTATTTAGGTGGTGGATCATTCTCAGCACTGCAGTGACACTGACATGGTGGTGGTGTGTTAGTGTGTGTTGTGCTGGTATGAGTGCTCAGACACAGCAGCGCTGCTGGAGTTTTTAAATACCGTGTCCACTCACTGTCAACTCTATTAGACACTCCTACCTAGTTGGTCCACCTTGTAGATGTAAAGTCAGAGACGATCGCTCATCTATTGCTGCTGTTTGAGTTGGTCATGTTTGAGATCTTCATCAGTGGTCACAGGACGCTGCCCACGGGGGCGCTGTTGGCTGGATATATTTGCTTGGTGGACTATTCTCAGTCCAGCAGTGACAGTGAGGTGTTTAAAAACTCCAGCAGCATACCAGCACAACACACACCGCACTGCAGTGCTGAGAATGATCCACCACCCAAATAATACCTGCTCTGTGGTGGTCCTGGGAGAGTCCTGACCATTGTAGAACAGGGTGAAAGGGGGCTAACAAAGCATGCAGAGAAACAGGTGGACTACAGTCAGTAATTGTAGAACTACAAAGTGCTTCTTAATGGTATGTGGAGCTGATAAAATGGACAGTGAGTGTAGAAACAAGGAGGTGGTTTTAATCAGTGTATATACACATGGTTGTATAGTTTGGTGTGTAATGCATTTCTACAGCTATAGTATTTGGACATACTGTAGGTTTTATAGATCCTTATTAATTATTAATTTTCTAATTAAATAAGGACAGCACAAGCACTGCTAAATAAACTTTTCAGTATCATTCTTAATGAGCCGAGCCCTTAATGTCTTTATTCTCTTTAAACCAAATTCCCACATAATTGTAGTCGAGACTTTTTGACCCTTTTAACATATTAAATTCACTTTTCAAGGTGCCTTTCGTAGGTGTTATCAGTGAATAATGAGTTGGGAAATAAGCTTGTTAATTGACTCTTGGTAAATTTAGATTTTTTAGATAGACATACACATTTTCTTGCCTTTTTAAAATAAAGCATTCCAGATAATAAAGTTATTAATCTTGCCCATATAGTAATTATCCTCGTAATGATGGTGTAATTGCACATACATCAAGGACACTTTCACATAAAGAGTATTCCAGCACAATTAGCTACAGTCAGGGTGAAATATCCGTCATTACCTACCCTCTCTGTTCCGCTGCTGTGCTGTGCTGAGCTGTGCTGTGCTGAGCTGTGCTGTGCTGTGCTGTGCTGTGATGCCCCGGCTCCAGCGCCTGTAAACTTGCTAACAGGATAACGCTGGTTTAATTACCCTTGGTCAGCCCACTTACGAAGCCATCAGTGCTGCAGTCAATATCCCAGAAGATCCATTCATGCTTACGCTGATGGTTAGCGTGGGAGCTATAGCTGTGTGCTTTAGCCTAATTGATATCCGTATTTAGAAGAGGACCATGGGGAGATGAATGGCGTTCAGTGGAGCAGTTTACAGTATGAAATGCTGCTCCTTAGATTACAGATTACTTTTATTTATAATTAGCATCAAAATATTCAGCATGGCTAGTGAACATCATTTTTTTTCTTTTTGTGCCAATATGCAGTAACTATGATATAAGTGTAACTTTTATTATTATTATTATTATTATTATTATTATTATTATTAATTTCATTATTATTTTACTATTGTTATTATTTATTTTAATTTTATTATTTTTATTATTATTGTTATTATTATTATTATCATTATTTTACTAGTGTTATTATTTCTTTTATTATTATTATTATTATTATTATTATTGATCATTTTATTATTATTATTATTATTATTTGAATATCATGTTTTGGCATGAAATTATCCTGGTCAGGGTTGCGATGGTTCCAGTTTTAGCTTTGTAATGTAGTAACACACCCCAGACAGGATGCCAATCCATCATGGGGCCTCATTCATTATCCATACATAACCCCCTTTCCCGAACATAGACAATCATGTCTAAATATACACACCCAATAGCACTACTGTGCCAAAAGAGCAAGTTATTATTATAATTATTATTTATATTACTGCTATTATTATTATGATTAGGATTATTATTATTATCTAAATGTCATGTTTTATTTCATGTTATTATTATTATTATTATTAAAAATAAAATTTCATGTTTCATTTCATGTTATTATTATTATTATTATTATTATTAATAAAATTTCATGTTTTATTTCATGTTACTGTTATTATTATTATTATTTAAATTTCATGTTTCATTTCATATTACTATTATTATTATTATTATTATTCAAATTTCATGTTTTATTTCACGTTCATATTATTATTACTATTATTATTATTTTTTAAATTTCATGTTTTATTTCATGTTCTTATTATTATTATAATTTTTTTTTTTTTTTATAAAAACAAAAAAGTTAATACAACATTGCAAATTATTTACTATTATTCACTATTATTATATCTACTGTACATAATAATGTGAAAAGATTCACAGAATCCTGAGTCCCAACTTTTTTTTTTAATTAACCCATTACTTGACCTAAGAGCTCCATATGAAGTAAGAATAAGGGACCAGGGGACCTTCTAGGACACTATATTGGGACACTAAAACAAAATAATATTTTTTATTAATAAAAATCATTAGAACATAATCTAAAAGTCATTTATAATTGGTTTAATAAATATTGTACCCAATCATAATAACATACATGGCACCAACATAAATAATTAAATAAACCATTATTTATTTAAAATATTAAATACATTAACAAAAGTATAATATACTGTATATACTGTATATATATATATATAAACACCTATATTTGAAACTGTTTTAATTTTGAAATCTCTAATGCATCAGACTTGAGAAACATAGGAACCTCACTGTGTTTTCTATTTTCAACACAAGCAGTGGAGGTAATACATCCGTCTCCTAATTTCAGCCATTAAAGTTTTTTTCCTTCACAAATGTGGCTTGAAATAACCTATTAAAAGCAGCAGCGGAAAATAAATGAAACAATATTATCATTTTCTTAAACTAGGTTTTTAGGTCTTCTCTGCTTTATCCAGATATCTAATTTTCTGTCAGAATTAATTAGCATGGACCGCGCACCACGTCTGCTAGGCTACTATTAAGATAATGAATTACTTTCTTATGCTTTGGCATATTTAGTGCCAGATTTTTGTGACACGTTGAGCCTTACATTCCGAGTTGTACTACCCAAAGCATCCCATTAAAACGTGGTTCTCTACAACAGGACATGATTGTATCACTTCATTCATGCAATAATAGCTAGAACTGAACTGCAAATGAGCAGAAGTTAAGCCAGTCAATAGAAATAGAAATAATCTGTTCATGTACAAAGTTGCATGCTTATCTATATATTACAGATTTCCTGTGGGTCATATTGGGCATTATACACCTCCAGGCTGGCCTATTTGTCACAAGTTTGAGGTCCAAACAGCCACAAATGGCTTCCAATTTCCACAGAGTGCAGGCAGGTCATTTGTTTTACTGTCAGGATGAAGAAGAGCCCAAAATCGCAGTCGATAGTCATGTGAAATGTTTGATATGACCATTTTGAGATTGATTAAGGGTTGAACAGAGTACAGGAGGGCTGGGTGGTCACCAGATGTTATAAAGTTTATTTGCAGTATATTTTGTGCTGGTTTATTGTAGTAAATGCGCTATTGCTTAGTCAATACTGACACTATTTTAAACAATAGCGTTTTTCATTTAATTTTAATGGCAAATTCATTAAGCTTTTTTTTTTTTTTTAATTGACAGTAATGAATCTTATACATTCATTACACAGGACCACTACAGTGCAGGTATTATTTGGATGATGGATCATTCTCAGCACTGCAGTGACACTGACATGGTGGTGGTGTGTTGGTGTGTGTTGTGCCGGTATGAGTGGATAAGACCCCTTACTGTCACTGCTGGACTGAGAATAGTCCACCAACCAAAAACGTCCAGCCAACAGCGCCCCATGGGCAGCGTTCGGTGACCGCTGATGAAGGTCTAGAAGATGACCAAGTCAAACAGCAGCAATAGATGAGCGATCTTATCTGACTTTACATCTACAAGGTGGACCAACTAGGTAGGAGCGTCTTATAGAGTGGACAGTGAGTGGACACGGTATTTAAAAACTCCAGCAGCGCTGCTGTGTCTGATCCACTCATACCAGCACAACACACACTAACACACCACCACCATGTCAGTGTCACTGCAGTGCTGAGAATGATCCACCACCTAAAAAGTACCTGCTCTGTAGTGGTCCTGGGAGAGTCCTGACCATTGAAGAACAGCATGAAAGGGGGATAACAAAGCATGCAGAGAAACAGATGGACTACTGTCAGTAATTGTAGAACTACAAAGTGCTTCTATATGGTAAGTGGAGCTGATAAAATTGACAGTGAGTGTAGAAACAAGGAGGTGGTTTTAATGTTATGGCTGATCAGTGTACATGTACTGTACTCTACAGGGCCCTTGGAGCCAAAAGGGTAAAGGGCCTTGGTCAAGGTCCAGGATTCGAAGACACAACAAGAATATATTTCACAACATACAAGAGAAGTTAATTCTGTATTAACAGTGTTTTGCTTTGTATTATCCATTCTTATTCTTATCTTATTATAGACAAATGCTCAGACTCAGGTTGCATAAAATACTAAATGCAGAGAAGCCAATAACGGTAACATGGTTTTATTAGATTAATAACTGTTTAGCTTACTGTATATGGTTTTAAAAATATTACATTAAAAATAATGTATTGCTGCCTTTTTTGCATTTTATGCTGTGGTCCCAAGTTAGATCCTGACCAAGAATAAGTGGTTATTGTATCATTATTGTTATTATTATTTTTTGGTAATTAAATTTCAGCTCTGTTAAGTTGTTGTGCCCTTAAGCAAAGGCCTTAGTCCTTAGTCGCTCAGCAGTCAGTCTTTCAATGGAACTGTCGATTAAAATGCTCTAGGCATCTCTATTGATTTGCTTAATTTGTCATCGGAATGGATATTTCAGCAAATACTATTATATACTATCTACACAGTTGATGCAAACTCTTGAAATTGTCCATTTCCACCTAAAAAAATACTCATAACAATGACAGAGCGTCCAACAACAGCGTAACAGATTTACATCCATCTGTTTTACCGTGTCCATAACACTGAGAAAATGTAGTCACAAATGTAACCAACATATTACACCTAGTAGCGGCTTAATGCATTTTTATTGCAGTCAAAAAGATTTATTTACTTAGGCTGGGTGGATATAAGGGCACTCGCGGGGGATTACGACACCCAGTGTTGTATATTTATTTCATCAGTCAGTGTAAGCAGGACAAGTCGACGAATAATCAGATCCACACCGGTCTGGTAATCGTTATTTGACGGTACTGACTGGGATCTAGTACGGGAAAATCAAATAAATGAATAAATAAATAATTAAATTAATAAATAATTATGCTATAATAATAATAATAATAATAATAATAAAAATAAATTAAATATTTAAAATTAAATTAATAAAAAAATAAAATAATTGAATAATAATAATGATACATTACAATAGTTTAATAATAATAATAAATTACAAAAATGTATTATTACAATAATAATAATAATAGAAAAATACATCATCAATTTATTTGTTTATTTATTTATTTTATTTTATTTATTTATTTGTATATTTTTATCATAATTTTTTTTTTTTTTTTTTTTTTTATACATAACCCCAAATCAAGCCTGTGTTATTGCTATAAACCATCCGAAAAATATTTGGAAAAATGATATTGAATGCTCTAGCTGAAAGCCCATGTTGTGACCATGTTGCAGAAGATTGTGTTCTGACGAGTGTATAAAGTTTCACATAAGGAATAAAAAGTTCTATTCAATTGTTTAGTTCAAAGGGTTTGAAGAGTGAGGATTATTCTCACAAAGCATAGCGTGTACTCTTAGTCATACATTCTGCCTGGCTAAGCAACTGCTTAATATGTTTATGCAATTGTCATCCTCTAAGAAGAATGAAAAAAAAGTTTGTGTTTTCTTTTAAATCTTCTTTCCTCCCTTAAGGCTAATTGGAAACAGTCAGGACATGCAGAACTAAGCAGAGGCAGGCCAGGGGGGGAAAGGGGGGGTTGAAATACTGATCATTTTCATGCCCCTCAGTAAGCCAGACAGGCAACATGTTTTCTGTGTTTAGTTGTTTGCCATCGGTCGATCCCTTTAAGTGGGGTTTTGTTGGGTTGTGTTTTTTGTTAAATTCTGCATTGGGCATGGCTAATTCCAGTTGCCACTCAAACTGTAATAGTATTAAGGAAATTGTCGTTTAGGTTGCTTGACGACCCTGAGTTGCATTAATTGTTTGGGGGAGGCATTAAGGAATAGATGCAAGTACAAGAGGAACTCAGATCTGTGGGGATTGGGTGGGGGGGGGGGTGGGGGGGGGGGTGTCCATTATTAAACATGTTATAGTAATACATACACGTTATAGTAAAACATAAGTTCTTCTTACAGAACAGTTTCCTTACCACACAGAGATGCACATGTCTTTACTAATATTAATATAAATCATATTTTCTCTGTCATATTTAATACTACTGTTCTTATTTACACCATAGAGTGTGTTTGTGGGAATTTGTGCCCCTTGAATCAAATGAGCATTTGTGAGGTAGGGTCAGGCACTGATGTTGGATGATAGGACGCTGTTCGTAATCAACAATCCCAAACGTGTATAGTAAGGATGCTCGGGTGGCGCAATGGTAAAATATGCCAGCCCACTACATGTGCATCTCTACCAACCTCAGCAGCACTATCGGCCGGTAGGGTGTCTGCATGGACATTGTTGGCAAGTGTCCAGAAGGAAGAATTGGACAAAAGCGATTAAGATACTGGACTAGTAAGAAGAAGGTTGCTGGTTCAAACCCCACCACTTCCAGGTTGCCACTGTTGGAGGGCGGCACGGTGGCTAAGTGGGTAGCACTGTCGCCGCACAGCAAGAGGGTCCTGGGTTCGATCCCCAGGTGGAACGGTCCGGGTTCTTTCTGTGTGGAGTTTGCATGTTCTTCCCGTGTCAGCGTGGATTTCCTCCCACAGTCCAAAGACATGCAAGTGAGGTGAATTGGAGTGTGTTTGATATAACCTTGTGAACTGATGAATCTTGTGTAATGAGTAACTACCGTTCCTGTCATGAATGTAACCAAAAGTGTAAAACATGACGTTAAAATCCTAATAAACAAACAAACCACTGTTGGGACCTTGAGGCCCTTAACCTTCATTGCTTAGACTGTATACTGTAAGTCGCTTTAGATAAAAGTGTCTGCTAAATGCCAAAAATGTAAAGGTACACTTGTCAGTGCATTATTAGTGCCTGTCCCAAGTTTTAATAGAAGTGGATGGATGGATGGATGGATGGATGGATGGATGGATGGATGGATGGATGGATGGATGGATGGATGGATGGATGGATGGATGGATGGATGGATGGATGGATGGATGGATAGATAGATAGATAGATAGATAGATAGATAGATAGATAGATAGATAGATAGATAGATAGATAGATAGATAGACTTATTAGACTGTGAATATAGAATATAGATATGTGTGTATATACAGTATAAGGGTTATATATAAGGGTTGTGTCAGGAAGGGCATCCGGGGTAAAAACTGTACTTTGGCGACCCCTAATATACACAATGGAGTCTTCTACATACAGTAGACTCCGAGCGTCTCTCTCTCTGTATATGTACAGTGAGTGAACATTCGCACAGCGGATGGTGTTTTTAATGTTAAAATGTCCCCAAATAAGGTGCAGAGAGAGCGCAGAGCTGAGACAATGAATCTATTACATTTGTTGTTGTACTGTATAATTACTCCTGCCAGTAGCTGTCACTGTGTATCAGACAAAGGGGACAGTGAGTGAGAGAGAAGAAGGAATTCGGCTCAGTAAAGTATTCTTTCGTGCAATTACACCTACAAAATACAACACTATTGAAATAAAGAAGGAAATAATAGAGATATATGAGAGTTATTGTTGTTTCTGGTAGATACATTTTATAAAAAAAAGAAGGAAATGTATTATGGTGTATGTGATGGTGTATTATGGTGTATAAAATGTGATGTATATGTTTTATGTACAGTACTACTGTGTATTGTTGTTTATTATTGTTTATTACAGGAATGTCTATTCTATAATTTAAGATTAAGGGAAAATATACTTGTATTTAAAACATAAAAGACCATTTAAGACATTAGAGACGTCAGGTAAGGGGGGGTTTGGGAGGTCTGGCACGGATTAATTCTATTTACATTATTTCTTATGGGAAAAATAGGTTTAACATACGAACATTTTGACTTAAGAACAGCCCTTTGGAACCAATTAAGTTCGTAAGTCAAGGGTCCACTGTACTTTTGTCCGTATATTGTCTTAGATTGCATTTGTTATATGTATAAAAAGACAAATACGTATTGAGGAAATATATATAAGTAAATAATTAACCAGCCAGCTGCTAGAAATGCTGGTAAACTAGCCGCTAATAAGAAACACGTAAGATGTAGCAAATAAAACATCAAGCTCCCTCACATTATTCCTAAAAAATAGAAAGATGTAACTTTAGTGCCGTGTCTAATTCGACCTAGAGATCTAAATCAGCTATACAACTTCATAACTTCATATAAGCAAATTGTTTTCTCAAATGTTTTCAATGCTACGGTTTTGCTAGTAATGCTAGCTAGCAAGGTCAGCTGCAAACTCTGTCAGTTGTGCACTTTAACCTTTATTCAGTGTTGGATATGAAACGTGTACAGATTGATGGATCCCTTCGAGCTTTGTAAAACGTGATTTCTGATTAGTGTTGTTACCCCGCCATCTACTGGTGCTACAGGTCTCTGTCTTGTGCCCCTTCCACTTTGTCTCTTTATCACCCTTCTCACCATCTTCATGTCTCTTCCTAAGTTCCCAAAATTCATAAAAACTGTAAGAACTGATTAAAACTGAGTCCTCAGAAAAAGGTTTTGTGTGTGAAATGGCTTTTAATTGAGGCATTTATTATATTTGAAAAGGTGAGTCCCTCAGGACCCATACCAGCTAACGTGACCTATTTCATAGCATTAGACATTAATAAAGGAAGGCATCTTTTGACTTTGGTTTTCAGACTGCAACCTTAAAAGGGCTAAATTTAATAGCAGACATGGTAATTCCCTCCACTTTGGGGGTTGGGACTCAGGATGGGAGACCTAAAAGCAGAGGGTGTCAGACTCATTTTCACCAAGGGCCACATCTGCATTATGGTGGCCCTCAAAGGACCGATTGTAACGTATCCTGCTGTGATTGCAGCCTGCCTTTCAAAATGCGTATATCTACATTTATATTGAACTCCTTTACCACAGACACGGCCTCATAACACAAGAGACGTACCGGTTTCTCTTCTTGAAGCACAAACTTGTATTTACTTTCCCATCTTTCATTAAATTACTTCCTTCTGCTTCAATTTTCTCTTCTTGTATATTTTGGAATTATTTGTAAGTATTTCTCAACATCACTTGTTGGAAAATCACCTCAATTAAATTCTGATGTGGGAGATGCAGTTTATGTACGATTTTACAGTGTATTTTAAGACAATCATACGTCTTTTAAGGGCCTTGAGTTTGGCACATGTATGATAGACTATGTGGCAGAATCCACAACACACACACACATAATCAAACTTGCACATTCATTCATTGTCTGTTTTACTACCACTTTATCCTTTTCAGGGTCTAATTCATTGGGCAAAAGGCAGGGAACCCTGGACAGGTTGCCAGACCATAACAGGACACACACATACACTGACCTGACTGCATGTCTTTGGACTTGTGGGAGGAAACCAGGGTAACTGGAGGAAACCCACATGGACACAGGGAGAACATGAAAACTGCACACAGAAAAGACCCTGACTGCCAAGCAATAGAATCGAACCCAGGTCGTTCTTGCTGTGAGGCGACACTTGCACTTGTTTTTTAATTACTTAATTTATTATTATTATTATTATTATTATTATTATTATTATTATGATTATTACTTTTATTACTATTATTATGATTATTATTATTA